>NC_066885.1:32286590-32591290 GCF_022985175.1 Labeo rohita | reverse complement strand
TTGATATGATTCTTTAGGGTCTTAATGAAAAGTCTCTAATATATTTTGATTAAAAATTCTCAATGGTTTTGTAAAACAACACCCTTTTTACCTTGCCAAAATCAGCTCTGCAAAAATCATCTCATTCTAAGGGGTTGTTCCTTTAAATGCAAATGAGCTCTGCTCGCCCCGCCCCTCTCTTCTCTCTGTGAAAAGACGGTATTGTTTACATTAGCCGCGTTTAGCTGCATTTAGCCGCTAAACTTCCTAACTACCACGTTATTAGGAAAGGCGATCGCAAAGATTCATAAAAAAACCCTTATACTCACTTCTGCTGTAAGTGAAGCTGGATCACGAGTGATTCGCGTGAACATAGACGGATATATGTAGATCGGGAGGCGCATTCCCTTCACAAACAAACGTAATCCACTGCATCTTCAGCGGCTCAGATGTCGGGAGTAAATGACAACCACTATGTTCATTATTGCATCCAGCAACACAACACCTCAGTCGCTCAATCGGAGATATTCTTGTCTAACTTACATCCCTGCTCCGGCATCGAAACAATGGAGGTCCGACTCTTACAGCTGATCTGAGGTCAGACGCTCATGTCAATCAACTATCATGGGAGCGGCCTCTGTCATTGTGACGCCACACTGACAGGCATCTGAGAATGGATCGATCTGAAAAAGGGGATATTATTTTTACAGATTAATTAAAAACCACTGCATGGATTTTTATCATTATAGGGTAGATTTGTACATACACTGCCAACACACATTAATGTTCAAACAACATGTAAAAGTGTAGTTTGCATCCGATGACCCCTTTAAAAGTGTATCTGGGCGAAAACTACATTTTTACCTTCAGACCTTGCATGCCTTTATAGAGACCTTATGACCACGCAAAAGACTAAGGTGTGGGATTTTAATTAGAAAGAATCGAAAAGGTTTGTGTAAACAGTGTAATATCACATTAGCTTACAATAACTCTACTGGAGCGATGTGTAACAGGCACATCGTAGGCATTAGCTTAGAGGCTAGCCAAAGCCAGCAAATGTCAATCACGTCATTCACTACAACCTGCTGCCGCTGTGATCCCGTCCACGCCGTCTATTCCTTTAAATGAAGACCCACTTCGGTGGAGGTGTGGAATGTCCAGGCACTTTCTAAAAACACTATCTGCTTGCTTTTCATTTATCTCTGCGTGTCTGCGACTTCAGTTCCTGTCGAGCACCTTTTTTCGTAGTTCACCAGACCACGTTGATAATTTACTGAACAAAAATGCATGGTCTTGAGTAAGTAAAATGGGCATTGTTGCATTGTTTTGTTTTTAAACGACATAGCCTGCATGACGTAAGTTTTTAAAGCTGTTTTAATGCTATTCCTTGAGAAACGTTTGTATTGTTTTTGACTTGTGTTTTAATATGTTGTCTAATGTTATATGAAGATGAATAATTCTGTCAGGCTATTGATTAATTTTAAATTGTTCTGTATTTCTCCAGCTGATTTGAAAAAATAAGCTATGCAGTGGCTGATGATGAGTGTATGCTCTTCTTTTGTTTCCTTTTTAACAACTGCCTAAAATTTAATGATGATAATGCGAGGCAATCATTGAGGGATTTGACAGTATGATTTATAGATACGTTTTTCAAATGTAGGCTATTATGTACATGCACTGACTAGTCGGATACGAAACTTTCGTTTAACAACGATCAAATTAGTCGTTGCGCACATCCCTACTCCATACATGCAGCATTATAGTTTTAAATCTAAACTGATCCTTCACAAACAGATTGATTGACAGACGATCTGACCTCATAACGCTGATTCCGCCATTATGTCCGACAAACAAATCAGACAGGAGAGTAGAGTAACTTAGGTGGACTTAAATTGAAAAAGTGTGTGTATTGACGTCTTTCCTTGGTTGAAATAAAATACGTTCTGATATCCATTCATGTTTATTTTGTGTTTTAAGTAAATAAGTAAATAAGACGATTGGTTTACATGCAGATTGATCCAATAAAGCAATACAGTGATCTGTCAGGACACGTTAAAGAGCCACAAAACGGTATTTATTGTTTGGCTTTTTGAAAAATGACAACATTTTAAAACTAAGACTGTGTTTCATACCAGAAGTAACCTGCTCCGTCTGCTTGTCTGTCGGTGTGTTGTCAGTTTTCTGTAGCTGCTTTTTGAATAACTGAGGACACGTAAGCATTATAATTAGTAAATTACAATGTTTCCATTAAATTGTTGTCATGTTAAATACAAATTCAGTTATATTAAAAACATTAGGCTGCTTTTAGCCTTATGCCGGAGGTGATTCATTTCCGGGTAAAGACAGTAAATAAGTAAGTAAATAATTAAATTAGCATGATAATATATATACATATGCAGGGCTCGACAATAAGGAGTGCCTGATTGCCCGGGGCCAGCGTGAAAGACGCTCGGGACAGTTGACGAATATGTCCCTGGCCCGATCGGGCCACTGCCGCGTCTTCACAAAAGTTTATCATTTGCACGTGTTTTCTAACCTTGATAATTAAAATTTTAATTGATTGCAGAGAGACGCATCTCTGACGGACAAATAGCCTACAAAAGTATTAGCTTTGTAGCTTTAACAATGATCAATACATAATTTATACAGTGGAGACATGCACCGATCGACCGGACATATTTCAACCGATCTCTTGTTCTGGGCTTGCACACGAACTGCATGCAATCTTCTTTAAAAACGTCATGTGTGTAGAAATATTACGAACTCTTTAGACATTCGTTAACAGAGGCCAAAGACGCTAAAGAAGAATGCAAAGAGAGAAAAAAAATACTGTAGCAGGCAGGCCAAGATCAGGGTGCACAATGCGCGAAATATTATCCTAAATATTGAAACTGTGGTTTATGAGAATGTATCATGTGAGAGGAACAGACTGTTTACATGGCGTTTTTTTTTCATTTGCCTATATGATGTATTAAAAGTAGCGTTCATAAGCACGGACCTGCTTTGTTTACAGCGGTAACCATAGAAATGTCATATCACTATTAGGCTATGTTCACACTTGGCGTCTTTTTTCAAACTGCCAGCGTCTGTGTTACATTATAATCCTATGGAGTAAACCGTCTTTTCAAAAAAGTTATGAGCGTTTTTTTAAACGCCACTGCCGGCGTCTTTTTCGAGAAGGTCCTGGCTGCAGCCTGCAGAATGGGGTGGAGCTGCATGTGGGGCAGGGCTACATGTGTCACCCCGCCCACAAATTATATCATTGGTCAGCAGGATTTTATTTCCACTCTTTTGTCGCTGCGTTGGTGAGTAGTTGAGCTACGAGTTTTGTCTTATTTGATTAGTTGTAATGTTTGATTACAACATTGCGTTCATTATGTCACTAATGAGCGATTGTATAAGGAGATGTGAAGTAGTTAAAATAAGACTGCCCTCGTGTGTGTGTGTGTGTGTATTATTACATGTTAAATGTATGTGGTAACAACGGAAGACACAACAGGTGGGCCTCTGCTAATAAAACAGTTATGTTAAACTGCAGTTTTGTATGACCAATAAAATGAAATACTCAAACTGCATTATCTTCATGTTCTTTGAGTATATTCCTCTTCATATATTGTTTAGTCCAACGCTTTTGGACTTCTAACTTTCTTTAACATGAGGTAATCTCTATATTTTATCTCTACATGTACACATAATTTATTGTGAAAGGTTTTGTTATCAGAACAAAGCAATAGCTGTCATGTAGTTCTTATAAAAATGGCACTTTATCAATTCAATTCTAAGACAACATTTTCAAAGAAACTTTAAGTGTTGAGTTGGTGACAAAAAAAAATACATTAAATACAAGTAAATGCGTAAATAAAAATAAAAACCCATAAATAATTAAAATTTGCAAATAAACATTAATCGTTGCGATATACAGTTCTTAATGCACAAAGATATGACAGGTCGAAAGCAGGAAGTGGATGCTTGCTTAGAAATAATAATGAAATTTTGCCCAAAATAATGAATGAAAACATAATGTATTATGTTTGGTATAGATTAATATAACGTGTAGATAATTAACGAATTCATAATATATTGTTTATTTTTGTATGTAAGTTAATATCACAAATGATATTCTATATATATATATATATATATATATATATATATATATCTATATAGCTTCAGCTGTGCTCTTAACCGCATTTCCTGTTTACAGAGGTGTCTACGTCATTACATGTCATTAGCCAACTGGACCATTTATTAATATCACATGTAGATAATTAACGAATTTATAATATATTGTTTAATATTTTATATGTAACAGATATTTAATATCACGAATGAATTGTAGCTTGAACTATGCTCGTAACTGCATTTCCTGTTTACGGAGTTGACTACGTCATTACATGTCATTAGCCAATGAAAGCATTTGTGGGCGGGGCGATGCGTGTAGCCCCGCCCCCACGTGCAGCCCCGCCCCATTCTGCAGGCTGCAGCCGGGTATAGTTGTGTTTTTCTGCAGCTCAGAGCGTCATTTCAAGTTGAAAAAAGTTCAACTTTTCTGAATAGAAACGCCCTACGTCAAGTGCCCTTTTTGACAGCTGACCAATGACAAGCGAGTAGCCAGAACTGTTGTTTCTATAACAACAAGAACAACAAGAAAAATGGAGATGGTGCCAGTTGATAGACTTTTATTTTATTGTTGTTAACCGACATTCTCCTTCCCGTTAACTTCAAAAACTGACGCTGCCCACAAGGCTATCGGAGCCGCCTGTCGGTTTTTGAAGTTAACATGAAAGCCGCTGCGCTTCGGGTGACCCTTTTTCCAGTCTCGGCTCGCAGATCCTTCCCGATCCCGTCCTGAGTTTGCGCACTTTCAGTCTGTCTGCTGTTTTTCCCTAAAGCATCTTTTCATTTTTAATAAAATATTAATAATAATTAAAAAAATGTTGAACAAACAAATAATGTTTGGACTTTAGTTAGGCTAATAGGTTTAGGTGTGGTATCGAAATTGGAATTAAGAATTGTACAATTTTATTTGGTATGTAAAAATTTTGGTGTCATATAAGCTTATTTATTAAAATAAAAGATAACATGAGTCAAAAACAAAGATAACGGCAACTATTTAATTTTTTAGTGGTAGGGCCAGTGAAAATTTTGGCCGGGCAAGTAAAAATTCGAACCACTGGCCCCACTGGGCCAGTAGAAAAATCCTTAGCGCTGAGCCCTGATATGTAAGCTATAAGGTACGAGAATGCCTTCAACCCCTTCAGCAATGACGTATTCACAGTACAGCATGGCCTCGAGTACCTTATTTTATGAAACAGTTACCACACAATAAAAAATATTAAAACCAAAAATTGATCTGTTGATATGTTACTTTTTTGAAGCAAGTTTGTTAAATGCTGTCCTTCCGCAAAAAAAAAAAAAAGTTCCTAAAAGCAACAGTAAACGGCAAGAGAATATTCCGAATGTTGCCTCATCCTTTGGGGTTCAAATAAAAACAGAAAATAGGAACTCTTCTTATCCGCCGTGTTAAAAAATAAATGGTAACACTTTTACAGTTTCTAAACTAGTTGCTTATTAGCATGCATGTTACTAGAATATTAGCCATTTATTAGTACTTACTAAGCACATATTAATGCCTCATTCTACATGACCTTATTCTACATCCCTAATCCTACCCAATACCTAAACTTAACAACTGCCTTACTAACTATTAATAAGCAGCAAATGAGGAATTTATTGAGCAGAAAGTCGTAGTTAATAGTGAAGAAGTGTTCCCTATTTTAAAGTGTTACCAAATAAATATATATTTTAATATAGTTTGCAAGCGTCATTACGGTGTAAACTAATAAATAATAATAAACGAGTAAACTAATAAATGAACATACAGAATCATACCTGAAACAGGAAACTAATAAATACTTCTATTTAATATTTAATAATATTTCTATAGTAATATTTCCTCCCCACTTCAGAAAACTGTGGGCTTCCACACAGACACAAATACACATATACATCTATCTATCGATAATCTATTGACTTTAATAGATTCTCATTTTTTTGAACCAGTATCGATTCCTAAATCACAATTGATCTTTTGGTCTATGCTGTTTTCAGTTCATGAGTGAACAGTACCTTCCATCTCGGAATGCATGATATGTTATCGTTTGCGATATACCAGTAAAAATTTTCCCCACAGTAAGAATTAGTCTTCCTGTGATAATAACAATAAAATCTAGTTATTGACATATTTCTGTGTGCAACAGTGCGGGGTGACATGCTGAAGGCAGATGTGAAAGTATTATATGCCTAAATGAGGAGCTCCAATCTGGAACTGGTTTGGTCAAAACTGTGCAGTGCGACAAAAACTGGTCTGAGCCTTGAATAATGTTAACTGTACTAGTAGCATGTGTGCAGTGCAGTTTTGTGTGTGTTTGAGCCTGTTTACAAACCTGTTGTCCAACAAAGATATCATTTATTGACATGCTGTTTCTCCAAATTAACTTCATAACATATTCAAGTGTTTTAAATAACCTTTTGTGATCAGATGTGGCTTCATATCACAGAAAGAGGCAGAAATCGTGCTATTTTGTAGTATTATAAAGGCTATGTCGATTAGCATTGCATTATTAATATACTTTATCCTTATAAAAATACCCAAGATTGCTTGAAGAACACATTTTCTTCGGTTAAAACTCCCCTGTCTGCGTTTTATTAAGCTACAGCGATAACTGGGTTAGAGATTCCTGATGCGTCGTCAGTACTATTACTTCTATTATAAAGCATATGTGGAGTTTCTGCGCAAGGGCGCCCTCCGGCTTCCGAATCAGAAAGAGCACAAGGAATTCGTCTTAATGTTAGGATGTTAGTAATGTTAATGTTAATGCTCTTGTAGATCCTGATCTTGGTGTGATCCTGATCTTGGCTCAGGTTTGTAGATCTCCAGACTGATTTGGGCATGGCGAATGCTTGGTTTGCCTTACTGATTCTGACATTCACTTCAACATCGCAGTCACCATCTGCTGTCATTTTGCTGCCCAGGTAGACAAACTCCTGCACATCCTCCAAGGGTGTTCCATCTATGTTGACAGGAGTATTGACCGTGGCATTCTTCCTCATGACTTCCTCAAGTCTTCTTACTGTTGACCTTTAGCCCGATGGTACTAGCTATTTCGCTGAATTTTTCTTTCTTCTGCTGAATGTCCTTGTGCTTGTGAGATAGCAGACCAAGGTCGTCGGCTTAGTCCAGGTCCTCCAGAGACGAGGTTATGGTCCATTGGATGCCTTGACACTTACCTTGGGTGACGCTACGCATCAGTCAGTCAGTGGCTAGGGAGAATAGGATTGGAGCCAAGTCTCAAGTCCGAGTCCCAAAGGGCAGAGTCTGAGTCGAGTCCGAGTCCAAGGAAACACTGCTGTTTGTCAGTATCTTAACATTGTTTTAAGCCAGGGATGCCCAAAGTCGGTCCTGGGGGAAGGTGTCCTACAGAGTTTAGCCCCAATCGGACACACGTGAACCAGCTAATAAAGCTCTTACTAGGCATACTAGAAACCCCCTGGCAGGTGTGTTGAGGCAAGTTGGAGCTAAACCAAGGACCAGGGCCAAGTTTGGGCACCCCTGTTTTTAACCTTTACAATTAGAAAAATGCAATGTCAGTTGAATTGTAAGAAAAGCAAACCTCTAGAGGATCTTGCCATTTTGATTTTTGATTTCACAACATCTCATAATTAGTGTCCTGCTCTGCTTAGCAAACTTAAAGTCATGTAACAGAAGTTATGGCTGACCTATGTAATGGGACATATTTTAGAGTGAAACAGGTTTTAGAATGTGAAAAATTATAGAGCGGGACTTGACTTTATTCACTGATGTAGTAAATGTATAAATTCAAGGGTGGGGGTAAAGGAGTAGGTATCTTGGTGAATGGGAACTTAAGAGCAGAAAATGCACCTCTTTTATTTCTGGTTGTGGCTGTGTGTTTTGGGTTGTATATGACATTTCTTTTTCTTGGATGAAAATGAGGCTGTGAGGGATAAACCTAGTCTTTACAATGACACGCACTGTGCATAAAGCCCTACATATACTTTCCATAAGTCACAGCCAACTCAAACCCGTTTTATTTTTGAATGCATTTATAGTTACATTAATTACAATAAATTACATTATATAAGGAATAATTAATGATGGGCCATTGAATTATTAGAAAATCATGCACACAAGGTGGTTAAGGACCCATAAAAACTCTTGCTGCAAAGATGTTAGAATTTTTTTTTTCTTTGAAGCTAGAAACTGCCACCATGTTTAAAAAATAATTTCAATACAGAAAAAAACTAATCAACTAATGTAAGTAAAACATTCTCAAGCTTACCGAAGGCAAGTGAACACTCCAAGTTGGCCTATTACTTACAAGCAAAAGTATTAATAAATATATTAATCAAAAATGAAATAATACAATAATACAAATGAAATAATATTTTTAAAAAATAAAATCTTTTTAAAAATAGAATTTTTATTTATTTATTTATTTATTTGTTTTTTTGTTTTTTTTAAGTTTTTTTAGGTAGGTCTATATAAAGGCTACTACAGAAATAGAATACAGACATTCATGAAGACATTCTACAGACATTCAGGTTTACTTAAGACAAAACCAACTTCGTTTACATGAATAGTCTCCAAGGCAAGCATGTGTGTAGCAATAACAGAACCTACTAGAAGCAAAATCTAACTTAGCATTCGCATACCAACTGAGAGGCGCATTCTGTGAGCGCGCTTTGAGTGTGTGTGCGCACATAAACCCGTCTGCTTTCAAGTAGGCTACTGGACAAAACTTAAAAACACATGCAAATACTAAATATCACTTTCATGATAATGCATCTCTGGACTCGGATGGACTCGGGATATTTCAAGTCTGTCAAGTCTGAGTAAAAATGCATCCTAGTCCGTGACAAGTCTGAATCGCCTAAAAATTGTACTCGAGTCCAAGTACGAGTCTGAGTACCCCAACTCTATTCTCTGATAAAGTAATCCGTATGAAACCAAAGTGTGGTCCAGTTTTTCCTGCCTAAACTCATTATCTCCATTGTGATCATGCCCATAAGTGGCTCCGCTTTTGATATGACAGTTGTTCACGTGAGACACGTGGACATGTAAATGCCCACATGACCTCTGTAAATAAACATGAAGATTCAAGTTCGTGAAGATGTGCTTTTGTAAAACAAAGAAAATAAACAGGGTGCGCTCTCTGCTGTCTCGGTCCCCGTCACCTCTCTTCACAGACACGTAAATAAAACAACCAGAATCTCAGCCAATACCTGCACAGACATGAGAAATATATGTATAGAAAGCTTGAAATGTCTACTTTTAAATTAAGTAAGTCATGTAGAAAACAATTTTTCCATATAATACCAATGCGAGCTCCAGTTGTTCTTTTCTAAACTTATTATCTCTATCGCGGCCGCAAGCAGCCCCCTTTTTCAAATGTTCGAATGTTTTAAACATTCACGTGAGACGCGCAGACATGTAGGTAAATACCCACATCACCTCCGTAAACGAACATGAACATTCATCAAGTTCATCTTTTCGTTTCGTTTTCGTTTTTGTTTCTGGAAGAAGACGCGCTGAGAGGAATGTGACCAGCTTGTACCAGTCGAGGATATCATTCTGATGAGTAAGATAACTTGCTTAGTTAGTTGTAATTGTGTTATTGTGACGTAACTTGTACAAATTTTACTAATTAGACTTGCCCCAAACTATAATTCCTGGCTACATGTATGAAATCAAGTTAAACATTTTGAAATATGTATCATTTTATTGCATCTAAATATCTCACAAACGCCAGGATGTTTTTTTTTTTTTAATGTTCTATAAAATATAAAACCACAAGAATTTACCTAACGGTAAGCCCCTCCCCTTGAATGCAGATGAGCCAGTGGCGTTTGAGTAACAGCTGCACGCAAACCTGAATTCGGATATCTTTAGGTTTCGGTGCCATAGAGAAGCATTGGAAGATCCTGAGCTCTTGTTGTTTTGATAGTGTTTATGCTACAAAAATAATAAAATGATGTGCCTGGGGTGCTTGTAACACTGATTCCAGGTATCCTGAGAAGATTGGCAGTGGAATTTGGAATTTATTTTATTATTCAATGTTAATTTTCTGGTTGTCATACTCTTATTAAGTGGCAATATTCATCTGCTCAAGCAGTTATTGTTTGTTAATATCGATAACTAGCTACTATTAGCTACCAAAGTTAGTGAGTCCATGCTAACGTACAAGCCTCAGCTAACTATTCTCTCCATATTAAACTGGTTAAATGTAAATTAATTAATCTTATACTGCAGTACATGAACAGTGTTGATCCAGAATGTTGTAAATCTGCGATCGTGGGGATCGTAACGTGAGATTTCTCCGATTTGCATTGTGATCTGTAAACCCTCGCTTCCAAATTAATCATGTTACTCACCATATTTATTTTAAAATAATTTATATATCCCTCCATGGCATATTTAAGTCCAACTTGAATGCTCCTCAACCAGAGGTGATCTTTCTGTGTTCAAAATTGATCAAAAACATCTTTGGACAAGGTTTTCACATTGACAGCTGTCATTGTAAGACAGTGGGCAACTCTGTTCGTTTGTCTGAGGCAGCAACAGTAACTAAGGGGGCCTGGGCTTACCCATAGGTCAATTAAAAATGGTATGAGTGTTTATTGTAACACTATGAATGTTGAAGTCTAGGAATTTTGGCATAAAGGCGTATAATTGTTCAAGTCTCAGTGTTTAGATCAGTATGTTCAATCATGTGTCCTTGACCTGCACTGTGTATATTTTGATTATACTGTGTTGTAAATAAAATACAAATAATCAAACCCCCCGTTATTTACTCTCCTCATGTTCTTTCTTACCTGCTTCACAGACACATTACTGACTGATGGCTCATTATCGGAGTCCCTTTGTCTCTCAGGTGTGAAGTACTATATATTCATGGCCATTGTCAGTCCTTCGCATACAGCCTTTCTAACACAAAACATGTTACAAAAGTTAAGTCAATATATTGTTTGCTGTGAATGAGTGAACAGAATGATTGTCACAACATTTTGTAGCAAAAACTCTAGTCTACCACATACAGTTCTCAAAAGTCTTGTGAACAAACGTATGTGTTTTATGACCTTATTTCATTGACTTAAAAAGTTTAGTTTTCACTAACCACGCATAAACATGTACATTCATATTATTGTAGCACAGTTTTTGCTGATTACAGTGTAATCAGTCTTTAGCCATTAATATGTTTTTAAGATACTGAAAAAACACAAATGTCAGGGCATGTCAAAGCTTCTCCAGGACCCCAAAACCCCCTCAGACCCCAGAGGTTTCAGGGCTCGCAAAAACATTAGCCCGACATCCCGGGGCTATTGTGTTTTCCAGTCGGGCTACCGGAATGTATCACTGCCCTGCCTGACGGGCTGTCTTAAAAACAGACCTCCCTCGGCTCCTTAAAAACTCTTCAATTTAGTTGTATCAAACATAAGACCATAAAAAGTTTTAAATACGTTAAATGGTATAAGAAGTGTCATAATTATAATTTATAATTATAATTAAATAAAAGGCCTTACAGTTGGGGACGGAAAGACAAGAATTGCGATAGGGCTGGATTAAACTTCAAAAGGCAATGATGTGATTGAATAAGTTATGTGAGTGCGGCATGTTTAAAAGTCCAAACGCGACACGGATGGTCAGATCAATTGCAAATATCATGTTTTTACACAGCAAAGACATTGAGTTGTACATGTGAAAGAAGTTAATGCACCTTCTAAAAATCGTAACAATTAAGACGGTAATATTCATACGTTTTCAGTGAAAATAATAATTTATATGCTTGATTTATCCCTTTTCATAAAAATGGCCTAAATGCTGTTGTATAAGATTTTTGTTTTGTGAAAACCTGTATCTGAACTGTAAATCATGTCATTTTATGGCTAAATACTGTATGTTATCATAGAAATTGTCTGGCCACACTCATACTGTGTTCATTTTACTATGACTATTTACATTTTTGCCATTTTTGCTATTATGCCTTTTCACTTTTTGAATTTTAGTCAGTGTGTGGTATGTAAAAGATCTACAAAGTTACAAATCTCAAAGTCCACTCCAAGGAGATATTTCGTTTTTAAAAAATCCCTTTTCAAGAACTACAACGAACAGCTCCTTTGGACTACAGCGTTTGTTTTCCGCATGCTATGATGTCACAACGCGGCCTATTAGAATATCATTCAAATTAATCCCGCCAACTAATATTTTAATTGTTAGGGGGTGGGTATGGACGAGGTGGGGGATTAGCCTAACTTTAGCGATGCAGCGCGGAGAGCTGCTTCAACAGGCCGCAGCATGGTGGATATAAACACAAGCATTGACTAGAGTGACCGCTTCAGAGCAGTAACGCACCACAGACGTGTGCAGTACAGGGGGTCGAAACACATGCTAAAGCCGCAATCTACTCCAGTTGCCGTGTCAGAGCCGTAACTCGCCACAGACCTGTGCAGTGTGTGGTAAGAGATTCGTGCATCATACAGTGTAGATAGCTTCACTTATAACGTGAGTGTTTTTTAAAATGCATAAACTTGCACTAGAATAGGCTAGGCTAATCAGTGATGATGTTCTTTGATAATGTTAATGTTAGGCTGCTTTTAACCTTATGCTGGAGCTGGTTTCGGGCAATGAAACTAAGTATGTAAATAATTAAATAAATTAGCACTATAATATCATGTATCAGCGATCTCGCAGGCTGACGATAGGACTCAACACTGCTGTAGCGTATTATTTACTCACCCTCCATGCATCCTAGGTGTATATGACTTCCTTCTTTCAGATGAATGCAGTCGGAGTTATTACATTATCCTGGCACTCCCAGGATAATGTAATATGTAATGTAATGTAATGTAAACATTTTGTCGGAAGGCTGGCCTTCATTAAACCTGGAACTAATCGAGCCATTTGTGCCAGGCTGGGGAGAAAGGTATTGTAATAATGTAATTTACCACCAAGCATGAAAGCATGTTCTAGCACACCCCGAAAACAAATTCAAGACTTTCTAAAAGAGCATAATAAGACCCCTTTAAATTCTGTAGATACCCTGTAAATAGTGGAAATAAAATCCCTTTCTTAATATTTGTTGATATTTGAGTACTGAAAATATTTTTCATTGGCGTTTAGACTCCTATCTGATTTTCTGTATTTAAAAAAAAAATAGTTTTTGGGCTACCAAAATCTGAAGAGTACCTGCCCAAAGCCCTGGGGTTTAAGCAGTTCTTGTGGACAAATTCACATTCTTTGACAGTAAATTTCAAAACAGTCACTGTTGGACTTTAAATATATCCTGTGAGCAATGTTCCTGTTATTATGCAGAACCCAGAGATTTATTTGTAAGGTGTTGTGGAGAGATTAAAGGACAGTATTAAAGGACAGGAGTCTGTAGCTGGTGTGGTGCTTGCTGCTGGGTGTTTGTCAGACGGATCACTGCTTTAACATGTAGTTGCAGTAAAATCGCCCAGTTCTCAGGTTACATCAAAGTGTGACATTATTCGTCCACATTATGAGTTTGTGACAGAGAGGCAAAATCTATATATATAAAATCTATATATGGAATAATGTGTTAAATAAGGCTAATGTTATCAGTCTTTCCTTCCTGTGATAAGCAGCTCAGATAGAAGCTACAAGAGTTTACACTGAATTAAATGCGTGAATGTTCATACTAAAATGCCAATATTAAAATAAAACCATCGTTATCCATAATGCGTGACTGTTATTTATAAACAAGCCCGATTACACTAAGTGTTACACTTAGAGAGATTCAGGGATGAAGGCGAGAGGATCCAAATGCAGATGAGCTTTATTAATGGAATTAACAGGAAATCATGAACAGACAGGAACCAAACACGTAACAGCAGGGCTGTACAGTGCAACATATATGCTACAAAAAATCAGGTCTGTGCAATGGATAAATTTACCACTGTAGCACACGTGTGATACAGTTTCGTGTATTCATAACACAACTGCTTAGTAGTGTGAAGTGATTTCGTTGTGCTTGTTTGTGTGTGTGGTTATACTTAGTAGTTATGGGTGAGCAATATGATGATTTTTTGATCATGAACAATTACAATGTTTCCACAATCTTCTTTTGAAGAAATATTGTAGTGTTGTGGTACAGCGCACATTCTGTCAGTTGCAGTTCTGGTGCATCCACCTCAATATACTGTACAGCACGACATACGTTCACATCAAGTGTTAACTCAGCAGTAGAGTTATGTCTCTACGGCATCTGATTTAAAGCCTTTCCGGTTAAACATTTAATTCACGTGCTGTTCTGACTTGCGCTTTTTCTGAGCACCTACCTGAAGCGCACACACACACACCTGTTAAACAGCACCTGATTACTGGCTTAAGTTGTCTTCCGCATCTGATTGATTTTGCATCTAATAAGTCAAAAAAGTATAAGGTTTACATATAAACACAGTTGGTTTTGTCTTAAAACGAAAGTAAACAGTTAAGAGAGAAACAGATGCGTGCAGCTATGTATGCGTCCTAAACCTGTATTAATTTCTTTTTTGTGCTGAAAACAAAAGATATTTCTATTAATGTGGGTAACTAAACAGTGGCTGGTCCACATTTGATAGTAGAGGGGAAAATACTATGGAATTCGACAGCAACTGTTTGGTTAGCCACATTCTTCAACATAACGTTTATGTTCAACAGAACGAAGAAACTTGTTCAGGTTTAAAACAACTTGAGAGTGAGTAAATGATGATGTAAAAATAAAACACTGACAGAATTGACAGACAGTTTTGGGTGAACTATTCTTTTAATGTTAATAAAACTGCGAAAAATCACTCACTGCTCATGACTGATGAACTTATATTTTATATTTTAGCCATATCACCCACCCCTAACTTGTGCTACAACTGTTTGGCCTGTGCCACAAAACTTTTAACTTCTGTATCACCAGTGCTATGTGCAAAAAAATGCTAACATACAGCCCTGCATAACAGGCAGCAAAAGAACAAGACTAGACAAAGAACATGGGCTAACACCAAGGTATAAATACACAGGAGAACAAAATGGGCTGAATGAGTTGTTGTGAATACAAACAGGGAAAGCGGTGTGGTCCATTACACTGTGTGTCCACCTGTCAGAGAAACATCAGTCTTGTCAGGTCCCAGCAATCATCCTTCATGATCATAGTCACCTGAGTTCTGATTCCCCACACCTGTTGCCACATAATTAACACCAGTATAAAGCCACCTTCACTCCTCACCTACCCTTTGTCTGGTCTTAATATCGCTACCACAGACTTACCGGACTCACCTTCTGTTGGATACTTACCTACCAATCCCAATCTCCTTCGTCTGCTACCAACCACGAACCAAGGCACCTGTGAAAAGCTTGTTAGCTCATCACGCTAAGTTGACACTTTCTCCAGTAATGTTTGATGTTCACCTGCGGACTCTCCATTCCTCTGCACCTGTTTTCCTGTTGTGAAATAAACTCCATATCACTTACCTGATACTCGCCTTGTGGTCTCCTTCTGTTCCTAACAGAAGACGAGACTGAGAAAGGATGTCAGCAGTATGTATCCTCAGCCGCCAAAACTGCTCACCCTCGAGGACTTCATTCAAGCTGTCAACACTGCATTTGTACCTCTCTCCACCGCTGCATCTGTTTCCGCCAGTCCCATGGCGGTGGATTGTAGTGGCTTTATATTGTAGCATTCACTGTTCTTGGAACAGCAGCCCTGAGCCTTCCCCACTGAACAATCAAAGATTGCCTTCATGATTACCCTCCTGACAGGACGCGCCCTGCAGTGGGCAGAGTCCCTTTGGAATGCCAACAGTCCGGTGACACAAACATTCGATGCTTTCACGAACCACTTTAAGAAGGTCTTTGGCCAAGCTGTGTCAGAGCTGTCTGTTCAGGATTGTTTGTTCCGGCTTTGTCAGGGAGGAATCCCTCAAGTGGTTGGAATGAGACCACTCTCCTCACTGCTTTCAGGCAAGGGCTGAATCCCCACTTTTGCCAACAGATGGCGATCTATGATGCCACTGTGGCGCTCGAGACTTTCATCCTAAAGGCAATTCGCATTTCTAAGTATCTCACTGCCTGTGAAGAAGATCTGCCATTCCAGAGCCTTTGCAGATCAGCTCACACCACCCAACCCGCACAGAGCTTGACAGAAGAATCAACTCTGGCCTCTGTCTGTATTGTGAGGAGAGCGGTCACCTTCTCCATACCTGTCCTGTTCGTACGCCCTGCCCAGCGATAAGTACCATCCACCTGAACCTTATCATGTATGACCATACAACTAATTTCTCCTCACACTTCCATTTCAGAGCAAGCTCTGGATGCTGTGGGAACTTCGTCTCAGTAGATATGTTAAATCGCCTGCAATGGAAAAAAAAACCTCACCCCCAGATTCTAAACCTCGTCACCATCCAAGAAAAACCAACATCATGCTTCATGTAGGGTGCCTACACGAGGAGGTCCTCTCATTCCTCGTGCTGGAGCTATCCACCGTTGATGTAGTCCTTGGACGCCCATGGCTCACCCAACATTCTCCTTGCTTGGATTGGAGGAACAAGGTCCTACAGTGGAGTGGATACTGTCTTCAATATTGCCTGCCCCGAATCTCCTCATCTACCAGTTTCCCGATCCAAATGTTTTCTACCAGTGTGAAGAGCTCCGAGCCAGCAGAGAAACCCTCCATTCTGCCGGAATACCGGGTGTTCCAGAATGTCTTTAGAGGGCAGGCCGCCACATAGGCCGTGGGACTGTGCCATCGACCTGCTGCCTGAAGCGAAACTCCCGAAAAGTAGAGTGTACCCACTGTCTATCCCGGAGCAAGCTGCTATGGATGAATATATTTAAGAGGGTCTCTGACAAGGCTTCATCTGCCCTTTTACCTCACCAGCTGTGTCAAGCTTCTTCTTTGTAAGCAAAATGGATGGAGGCTTACCAAACTGAATTCACAAACTGTCATGTACCCTTATCCTTTATTTCTGGTTCTGGCTGCCCTCAAGGAACTTCGTGGAGCTTGCATCTTCTCCAAACTGGACCTGCGGAGTGCATACAGCCTCATTTGAATTCGAAGATAGCCTTCATTATACCTACTGGCCACTATGAATATTGGGTGATGCTGTATGGGTTAGCCAACTTACCGTCTCTCTTTCAGGGATTCATGAATGAGGTGTTCCGGGAGTTTCTCCACTGATTCATCATCATCTATATCGACTGGCCCTTACCTTCATCAGTGAAATAATTACAGTGATTTCTAGGCTTCGCCAACTTATATCACTGTTTTATCCGATCCTTCAGCATAATAACAGCACCACTCACCTCGATGCTCTGCAATAAACCCTAGACCCTGTCCTGACCTCCGGAGACCCGAAGAAGCTTTGACCAGCTGTGAGAAGCCTTTTGCACTGCTCCCACCCTGATTCATCCCAATCCTCAGAAGCCATTCATCGTGGAGGTCAACTTCACGGTCACCTACAGGCCTGGAACCCTGAATTCCTTTGCAGACTCTTTCTCCCATCTCCATCAACCCATGCAAGACAACATGGCCCCAGAAACCATTCTCCGTCCAGCCCTCATCGTAAGCCCGATTGAATGGTCTCTTGATGAGGACAGCCGACAAGCCATGCTCATGGAACCTGCTTCGCCGGGAGGTCCAGAAGGGAAAACCTAGATCCCGGCTATTCTCTGCCTTACCCTTCTGGACTCGCTCCATTCGTCTTCAGGGTCTGGACATCCAGGCAGTGAGTGAACCCTCTCCCACCTCCAAAAAGGTACTAGTGGTCGAACATGGCACGAGAAGTCTCACAATTCGTCAAGAGTTGCTCAGTCCGCGCCACATCGAAAAAACACTCCGTCATCTTTCTCATGGCAGACTGGTTACACTACCACTACTTCGCAGACTCTGGTCCCACATCGACTATATTACTGACCTGCCAAAGTCCGACTCTTACACCTGTGTCCTGGTCGTGGTTGACCAAGGCCTGTAAACTGATGCCACTCCCAGGGCCATCTACCTCCATGCAGACCACTGAATTACTATTTATTTATGCCTTTAGAAACTTTGGTATCCCAGAAGGCATTGTCTCTGATTGTGGGCCACAGTTCATCTCAAGGGTCTGGTGAGCCTTCTTCTGCCACCTAGGAGCCTCCGTAAGTTTCACATTTGGATACCATCCACAATCCTACGGCCAGGCTGAGCGGAAGATTCAAGACATTGGGAGGTACCTGCATAGTTATTACCACCAGAACCAGCATGGCTGGAGTCGCTTCCTTCTCTGGGCCGAGTACGCACAAAACTCACTCCGCCAGCACTCCACCAGTCTCACCCCCTTCCAGTGTGTACTCGGCTACCAACCTCCTTTTTTGCCCCGGGATGGAAAGCCCTCGGAAGTGCCAGCCATAGACTACTGGTTTAGGGAGAGCGAGAGGGTTTGGGACTTGGCACACATCCATGTTCAGCGGACAGTTAGGAGACATAAGACCCACACTGATGCCCACCCTGGTGACAAGGCTTGGCTATTTACGCAGGACATCTGTCTCTGAGTCCCCACTTTATCGGTCCATTCACCGCCAGGAGGCAGATAAATAATGTCACATATCAACAGGACCTACCACCCACCTACCATATCACACCCACCTTTCATGGATACCTTCTGAAACCATACACTAATCCAATGTCTAGCCAGACGTGCATCGTCCTCCAGAGATTGCCAGTAAATGCCCATCTACAAGGTTAACTCCATCCTGGATTCCCAGCAGAGGCGGCCGCCTTGAATATCTGGGCTTTGGTCTGGACGAACAGGCTTGGGTGCCTCGAGATGACATACTTGACCCCTCTCTGCTGTCTGACTTCCATCAGTCCAGATAAGCCAGCACCCAGAAGACGCGTCAGTCCTTGTCGCCGGCAGTGGGTGTCAGGAGCCGCCCATGGAGGAGAGGGTACTGTCAGAGAAACATCAGCCTTGTCAGGTCCCGGCACTCATCCTGCACAATCACAGTCACCTGGGTTCAGATTCCCCGCACCTGTCGTTATGTAATCAACACCAATATAAAGCCACCTTCACTCCTCACCTACCTCTGTCTGGTCTTAATGTCGCTACCACAGACTTACCTGACTCATCTTCTGTTGGATGCTTACCTGCCGATCCCGATTTCCTTCTTCTGCTACCAACCACGAACTAGGACACCTGTGAAAAGAAGAAAAGAGCTTGTTGGCCCGTGAAGCTAAGTTGACACTTTCTCCAGTAACGATTGATGCTCACCTACTGTCTCTCCATTCCCCTGCACACGTTTTCCTGTTGTGAAATAAACTCCATATCACTTACCTAATACTCTCCTTGCTAGTATAGTTTTTTCAGTTGTCTTCGATGGGAACGTGATGAAGCACTGCGTGTATTTCACGCTGAACATTTATTTAATTTTATTTTTTTGGCGCAGAGAGTTGAAGAATGGTTAACTTTGGGTAAAAGGGACAGAAAATGAACAAACTAAGTGAAAAATAGAACAGAAACAGATTACTAAACAAGAGTCCTAAAATGCAAAAAGGTGGCATAATTAGGGATGCACTGAATTTTTGGCTGTCAAAAGCTGAAGAAAGATAAAAAGAAGATGAAGAAGAAATGCAGGTTTCACTCTTCTATAGCTGCCGTCACTGTGTGGTGTGATGCTTCACTCAATATTCCGCTCTGTGAAGTGTATCACTTACTCATGCTCCCTGGAAAAGTAAAGTCCGCTTAAATAATTTTATATAAATAGTTAAAAGAAGTTACATCTGATTCTGTTTGTTTGAACTAAATAAAAATAATATATCATTATTTAATATTTTCTGTCAATATTTTTATTGTGTTATTTTCAGTAAAAGTGTGGTTATTTTATTGGCTTGTGTTTTTTTTAAACTTAGTATCATTAAATTTATTTATTTAAATTAAAAAAAGTCTTACGAAATTACTTTATATTATTTAATAAAACCGGTTTCGGTTTTTGGTCAAGGCCATCCAGAATTTTGGATGTCACATTAGGCTGTATCGCATTTCCTGTTTTACCATCTCCAACTTTATGACATATTAGAAAAAAAATAAGAAAACAATTTTAGGCATTTAAAACTTTATAAGAACCTGCAGGGACTTGTTTTATTTGAACATGTGCTCCTAAATACATTTTACAGTTGTACATATACAATCACACACAATCACAAATGCGAGTGAAACACTTGCACTGTCAAGGCCACGATAGGTTATTATTATTAGTAGTGGTAGTATTTAGCCTCTTAATTTCTGAATATGTTATTTGAAGAGCTGTGCTTGAACATGATGCACCCTAATTATGCATGGCTTTCTAACGAACTAGATGTTTGTGTTGCACATTACAGAGGACAGCGTTAACTTAAGTTGATTTTTCTTATGAGGGAAAAAAAAAGTATAATATTGTGATTTTTTTGCACTATTTTCGCCTTCCAGGTTTAAAATCTACGTTGTGTCAAAATCACAGGACGTGACGTTTTCAGATTTAACGGTATATCAATGACACATCTGTTTCACAATTATTCATGAGACTGCGTTGCCTTATCCTATGAGAAGGGTCCATTTTCTACTTATTTCTGACAGCATGTGGCACTTTCCTAAAAAAAAAAAAAAAACTGTTCAAACTGTTTGTTTCTATGGTGTAAGAGGTGGAGGGTGCTGCATAGTTTTCCTCAAGATCATCCTTCCCATGATTCCAGTTCTGGGAAGCATAAATCAGATATGGACACAAACGCAGTCCACCCATACTGTGGGATGTAACTGGTGAAATGGCTTGTATTTGTGAATAAACACCACAAAATAAGTGTAAGCTGAAATGCAATTTTCTTTGCATTTTTCAAAAGTAGTGAGAACTAACAGTGCTGAAATAGGGTTTTTTTTAATAACCCTTTAACAGAGATGTAGTCATTCTGCACCTCTTGTTAAAGCTTCATGCATGGGTCTGAGGTGTTTTGTTTATGGTCTCCTACAGATGTGTCCTCTCGTCAAACAATTTCCCCAATTTTTGCCCAATTAAATTGGTCTTTAGCAGTTGAACGAGGGAGTTTTGTTCTGCCTTTCACATGCTAATCTTCTCCATTCATGGTCACTCTGTGAGATTATTTGTTGGCTAATAAATCCCCTTGTTTGCCTCCTGCATGTATAATCGATATTGTCACAGGGCTCTTTGAGCAAGGAAGAGCTAAAAAAAAATCCCGTTTTGAAAAAGATGACAGCGAAATGTTCAATGCTCATCTTCTACTAAGATCCAACAGAGCTGAGAAAGCAATCAGTCCTTGACAAATGTGCCATTCAGCAAGTACTCATAATGTAGGAGTGGTTTTTGATATTGTATTAAAGGATGCAGCATCACTTGAGTTGAATAAGACAAATGCTGTTGCGAAAAGAGAGTCTATATAGTGGTGAAAAGGAGTTTTGACCCATTTAGACTTATTTTGACTCTTTTGATTCACATAGAAAATGTATGAATAGATTTTAGAATTAGTGAAACTTTTGACCTGGCTACTTAGGTTGAACTGTAATGCTTGCCTTGTCATTTTTGCCTTCTTTTCACACTACTGAAATTACTTACAGATATGGAAGTATGGTTGAAGGCTGACTCTTGTGTCTTAAGCAGTTGGTGTATTATAGCTCTAGTCTTTGCCTTTACAGGCAGCAAGAAAGAGTGTCTAAAATCTGCACATTTCAGCAAGCGAAAAGAGGGTGTATGACTATACTGTCTCTTTTTTATCGAATAGCTTGCAATTAGCATATTATCTTTCTCCTCATAAATGAATGCATGGAATTTTGAATTAAGCACGAAAAAATACTTCATTGTCCTTCTTTTGTATCACCGCAATTCATTCGTGGTTTGTTATATTCCCCTCTCTTGCACTGCTCGCTGGCCCTCAGATACAGTACGTGGGGTAATTGATATGCTTTAACGGAGGTCAAAATTTGCATGTGAATTAACAGCAGTAAATTAAATTTATATTCTGGGCACATCACAAACCATTCCTTTAGACCTTTGTTTTGGTGCCTGGCAGATCCAGGGTGTAACCGTGAAGCAGTCACAAACATCTGTCTGCTCAATAATTTGATAAACAGCTCATACAAATAGTCTTCAAATTATACCCACTGAAGGCTGTGTTTTGTCTCCAGTGTGAAAGCTGGAACATAGAGCTCAGCTGTATGCAATATGTTTTTCTAAAAAAAAAAAAAAGAAGAAAAGTTTTTTATTATTTTTTTTTTTTCCTTTTTAAATTCTGCTGGCAGTTTTTCAGAGTATTGGCTGTATTAAGCAGTTTCCAAAGATTCATTTAACTAGGGATGAGAATAATAAGGGACCAACATTTTATTTCAAATGTTGTATATCGAAACATTTAAAGAACCTCTGTAAAGAAAGGGAACATAGTAGGGTGAATGTTATCTCTCTCTTTTTCTTTAAAAAACAGAAGTGTACTGAATAGGGGTGTGACAAGACACTTATCCCACGAGACGAGACGAGACACGAGACTGGGTTCATGAGAACAAGACGAGACAAGATTTTTTAACTTTTCTTAAGAAATCCTTAATAATGACATATATAGGGAAAATAGTATTTTATGCAACTGAAAAAGACAAAATGCAAAAAAAAAAAATGTAGGTGCATTTTGAACTTTATGAAATTAAACTTCTATTTTAATGAATTATATGCAGTAATAAACAACATTTAAACAAGAGCTTCACAATTCTGGATAAATTGAGAATCCCAGTTGTTTTTAATAAATTGGAGGCCATGATTCTCTCATGATCCTGGAGAAAAAAGATTAGAAAACTAAACAAAATAACGTAATTTACTAGTGGTTCTGACAAACTGTTCATTGCTTTTAAAAATATATATTTATTTAAACAAACAAGAAAAACATTCAATGAAGGAGTCAGTGTCTCACTTCATTAAGACTTGTTTAACTATTGAAATCTGAATGAATGATTCAATGACATACTGTTTTTAAGCGGGCAGTGTCGCCACCTCCTGGCGGAAGAGGATAAGCGTTACTATACATACAAGTGTTGAGATACTTTCGTTTTGATCGCTACTGTAGACAGTAAGTGTTTATTCCCAAATTAACTTTTCCTGTGAACTTTTATCCCAGTGCTTCTATTATATAAATGTCTGTAACACAGAAATAATGATTATAATGTGGTTAAAAAGACTGTTTGTGTTGCTCTTTCTGCGTTCACATTTACCCCGACCCTCTGATTCATTAACATGGGCAACGACAAAACGTGCTTCTCAGGCTCCACTGACACTCGCGATGTGAAACAGTCCTAATATACATAGCTAAATCGTTGTCATTCGGGAGTAAGATCGCGTGGGTGTTTGAAGCAAGATCTTGATATTTTAAGGATTAATTGTGCAGTTCTAATGTAAACACTGCAAAATGTTTTATGGAAGATCCTCACGAGATCTCGTCACATCCCTAGTACTGAATGATTTTTAACTTAACTAACATTAACCACAGATATTGGGCCGTGATCAGGCACAATATAAGCAGCATTTTTAACTTCACAACAGAGATGTTCCTTCTTAAAAGAATAAATTGTCTCTGTGAAGTTCGAGAGTCCCACAGCAAATTGCAAAAGAGGTGAATTAATTTTTATTCTCAATGTATTCTACATCAGAGTATAAAAGCTTTCAAGTTCTCTGTGTTAATTCAATAGTCACTTGATTTATTTTAATGGCCTTATAGCGTGAGGAAGGTGAATTTGACTAAGCTTTTATCATCGTTCCGACAACTGGACACTTGTGTTAATTGATGACATCTTACTTTATTTTGCATTTGACCAGGCCATCTTACTGATCTGTGATGAGAAACTGGGTGGTTAATATGGAACTGAGCTTATCTTCAAACATATGTTATATTTTTGTAGTTTTTAAAAAAAAAAAAAAATAAATAAATAAAATAGAACTTATTACAAAAAAAACAAAAAAAACATTGTCATTTAAACGACTAGTCAGTAATTTTTACATTTACATGTTCTAATGGATTTCATTGAAGAATTTGTGTGACTAGTTTCTTTAATGATTTCTTAAAAAAATAATTTGCCCATGAAGCAGAATACACTTGTCGTGCTGTATGTTCTTTTATGTGTGTGTGTGTGTGCAGCCCACAAGGACAACTCAGTTGAAACACGTATTTTTGTCATTATATTGTTGCACGCAGCCTTTTTATCTTTTTATTTAATTCGATTCAAAGAGCAAACTTGCATTTACAGATCAGGTAAAATGTGACGCTGGTGATTCACTCTTCCATTGAAAAGCAGTGCAGGAAGCACTGATGCATTGAAGTGTTTTTATCAGGGTACATCTGTATGTGCTCGCATGACAGTGTTCACTTACATGCAAGAATTTGTGTCTGTGCACATTTATGAGTGTGCAGGAGAGACAGAAGCAATTAATGAAGTGCTGTGAAGTGGATAAAAAGGTTCAAAACCCTCTTTCAAAAAATGTGCTAGAAACGTTAATAAAGTACAATGGAGTGTGGCTTGATGAGAAGCTTTTCTTTTAAAGCTTAAGATAGAGAAGGAATTGGACACAGCCTGTCTCCCAAACAAATGTCAAGACTTCGTGTCATCCTTGCCAGTGACAGTAATTTTCATGCTTTAGGAGCAGGATTAAAAGTTGACTCGTGGAATAGAGCAGCTCTCACACATTTTGAATAGATGTGGTATAAAGCTAATTCAAAAACAAAGGCCTCTGCTGTATGGGATCTCATCATGACTAATTACGAGGGATAATTTGAAATGCCTTTGGAAAACGAAGCCCTAGTAAATGTAAAGCAGTTTAATTAGGCCAAATTGATCAGAATCAAGAGGACTGCTAAAAGCATACGCTGACACAATGAGGTAACCTGTACAGAATCTGCAAAACTAACACCTAGGTGTTAAAGCTGTCCATTATTATAGAAATGGAGAAAATCACATTTTTAAGGGATAGCTTTTTTGATGTCAGCCATACCTTTTTCCCTTTCCTTTTACATGAGAAGGTTTAAATCAACTGGGTGTTTTAAAATAGACAATTGCAGTCCTTAAAATGTAGTTTGTGCATGTTTTTGTAAATAACGTGCATTAATGTCTTTCATATTTAGTGATTGGTACAATTTTCTCTCGTAATATACATAAAACTGTTGTACAACAATCTATAGCACTAGATGTACAATGAAAACATTTGTGTAGCTGAACATGTTTTAAGTCATGTCATTTTGTCATTTTGTATCTTTATTCCATTAGGTAGTTTTATTTATATATTTATTTATTTTAGAATTGGTGGTGAGTATATAACAGACCTTTCAAGCATTGAAAACTGGTGACAGTTTTGTGTTTAATTGTCAGGGATGTAAATATGCACCAGTGATCTTACCATATTAGTAATGAAAATAATTTATAAATTGTTTATGTAATAATAATAATAATAATAATAATAATAATAATAATAAATAAATAAATAAATATTTAAAAAATCTTGAAAATGTAACTGTAAGAAATCAAACGTTTTCTCCTGTCGTTATGATAAATTTGACTGTAATTACACAAATCCACACAGTGTCCACCTCCATTCATATTTATCTTTGTAACCACCAGTAATTCATTCATTTAAAAACATTAACAAACAAAACAAAACAAAAAAAACTGCTAACACTTTATTTTGATGGTCCCCACCATGTCATCCAAGATGTTCATGTCTTTCTTTCTTCATTCAAAACAAAATTAAGGTGTTTGAGAAAAAAGGTTCCAGGATTTTTCTCCATGTAGCTCTGTGATGCATGCCAACAACTTAACGCGTTGCAAAAATCATGCAATTACGTTGGAAAAGTCACGCGCATTAGTTCTTAATCTGTGCATTTCTGTTCAAAAAGGTAGGGTAGTCTCATTCTCCTCCAATTTCAAAATCGTCCGACATCATTGTTTTACCTTTTTTTGTAAAAAACGGTTGACTTTCTTTGCACTTTCGCTTTGTAAACACTGGGTCGGTACTCCTGCGTATGTGATGCTTGGGGTCGAGCTAGTGCAAGATAAGCATTTGTTGTTAAAAAGTATTTCAACCATGGGCGTCGGAACCATTGAATGCGGGTGGGACAGGACCCACCAACTTTTGAAGACCAATGATGTCGGACCGACCCACATTTAGCATCTCTAATTTGGCGAATATGTCTGCGCACTTTTAGAGCGCCATCAGTCCACCATCAGTCCACATGACGAATGCCCTAATAGATTAAGCTTTATGCTCACACGTATAAACAGGCAGCATCTGGGGTGGAGGAGTAGACGGAGCAGGCGCGGGCGCATCAGGCGCAATCATAAAACATATTTAAAAGGAAGCGGGCGCCATGGTCCTGACCGCGTCGCTGGGTGTGTTTAGGAAATATTTGCGTCTGCTGCACTCCTGTAACACAGCAAAGTAAACGAAGCATCTGAGCGTATCTGCTGCTCAGATACACCTAACCCTACCCGATACTTTATTTAAACTTTTCGACTGTTTCCTTCATTTTTGTTTTTATTGAAAACAAATGCCTTTCCAATGTAAAATGAGATGTGAAAAAGCAAAAGAACGATTTCGGCAATAGGTGGACGCGAACTCGGGTCATTTGCGTCAAAACACACAAGCTATTCACTTTACCGCTTACGCCACTGGGAACGTGATCAAATAGTCGTCTCTTGTAATGTTGTCACGTTAGTATATAGAGCTAATATACATACTAAAACGCACCAGACTACAGAAAATGGCATATACTCCAGTATTTTTTTGGGGAGAGGACCCACCCACATTTATTTTGCTTCCGACGCCCATGATTTCAATATATCTAATGTGAAAATACAAAAAAAAATTATGCTGTAAAAACAATTTATTGATGTCACCCCCACGACGTGGACACTTGACTACCTCAATACCTATATATTGTGGAGTGGAAACCGAGTGTCTAAAATCTGCAAAATGCTGCGCTACCGGACTTTTTTGATTGCGATGTCTAATTGCACGCCGATGTTCAGAAATGAGAGTTTTCAAAGGTCTTATAGTTTTACCAACGTAACATAAACCACAAGGGCAATGCAACATGTAAACGACATTGGCCATCTTACACAAAATAGTGCCTCGAATTTTAAAGGGGTCATCAGATGCCCATTTTCCACAAGTTAATATGATTCTTTAGGGTCTTAATGAAAAGTCTCTAATATACTTTGGTTAAAAATTTTCAATGGTTGTGTGAAACAACACCCTTTTTACCTTGCCAAAATCAGCTCTGCAAAAATCATCTCATTCTGGTCGAGGCTGCTTTAAATGCAAATGAGCTCTGTTTGAACATTAATGTGTGTTGGCAGTGTATGTACAAATCTACCCTATAATGATAAAAATCCATGCAGTGGTTTTTAATTAATCTGTAAAAATAATATCCCCTTTTTCAAATCGAGCCATTCTCAGATGCCTGTCAGTGTGGCGTCACACCCACAGAGGCCTCTCCCACGAGAGTTGACTGACATGAGCATTTTACCTCAGATCAGCTGCAACAGTCCGCCCTCTTTGTTTCACTGCCGGAGCAGGGATGTAAATTAGACAAGAATATCTCAGATTGAGCGATTGAGGTGTTGTGTTGCTGGATGTAATAATGAACGTAGTGGTTGTCATTTACTCCCGACATCTGAGCCGCTGAAGATGCAGTGGATTACGTTTGTTTGTGAATGGAATGCGCCTCCCGATCTACATATATCCGTCTATGTTCGCGTGAATCATTCATGATCCAGCTTCACTTACAGCAGAAGTGAGTATAAGGTTTTTTTTATGAATCTTTGCGATGGCCTTTCCTAATACTATGCTAGTTAGCAAGTTTAGCAGCTAAATGCAGCTAAATGTGGCTAAAGTAAACAGACTCGTCTTTCCACAAGAGAGGGGCGGGGCGAGCTGAGCTCATTTGCATTTAAAGCAGCCTCGACCAGAATGAGATGATTTTTGAAGAGCTGATTTTGGCAAGGTAAAAAGGGTGTTGTTTTACACAACCATTGAGAATTTTTAACCAACGTATATTATAGACTTTTCATTAAGACCCTAAAGAATCATATCAACTTGTGGAAAATGGACATCCGATGTTAAGTCTCAAATTTTGAAAGAATTTTTGCAAATCAATGTAGGTATCAAATTCATTGCAATGTGCTGTTGGTGAAAATGAAAGTCCTTCGTTAAGAGCAGTTAAACAGTCGTTAGAGATCACTTTACTCAATAAATTGATGACATTAATCACTTCTGCATCGTTCTTCGTGTCACATATTGAGGTCTCGCGGGAGCTCTTTTTTCTCCTGCATTTTTACTTGGACGAGAGGTGTTGAATTGTCATCCACCTTCTAAAAAACGTCTTGACTGGGACAGATTACTAGAGTCTGAATCCCGATCAATTGACGAAGACGACTGAGCAGATGAGTACCTCTTGTCATCATACCGCAGGGCTCGACAATAAGGAGTGCCCCATGGCCCGGGGACAGCGTGAAAGGCGCTCGGGACAGCTGACGAATCTGTCACTGGCTCGATCGGGCAATAGGGTCTGGCTGCAGACATCTGCACCTGCACTCTCAGACACCTGCACTTCCGGAAGTGACGTAATTTGCAGTTTATTTTATTTTTTACTTTATTTTATATATTTATTATTTTTTTAATCAAATCTCTCAACATTTTACAACAGTAGCCAGGTGGTGAAGACAATTAAAAAGAAACTAAATTACAGTGTCACTCGCAATCGCCACCTGCACTCTCAGCTACCTGCAACGTCACTTGCAATCCACACAAATCGTGCGTGTTGCCAGTGTAGACAAGACGCTGTGGTGGTTAAATGATTAAAACTAATTTAGCATAACATACAGGGTCCTGCAAGTCATCTGTAGGAGATAAAAACAAGACCCGCAAATCCGTGGCCACAGAACAGCAGAATATGAACAAATATGAATATGAAGCAGAATATGAACGAGAGAATATGAAATCTCTCGTTAAGCGTGTCCCTCCTGTAGACAACCATTAACACTTAATATGACTTAATGTATTAAGATGCAATTAAAAGATCAAATTGGATATACAGTTTATTAATATAATGCATATGTAGGCTATATAGTGTTTTCCTTCGCAAAACGTGGCATAACGGATTAAGATGATAAAGACTAAACTCAATATGCTCCTATTCATTATTAAAACAACTACACACAAGCAGGTAAGCCCAGAATAAACGCAACGCTGTGTACATTCACATTTTCCAATAAAGAATAATCTCTACAGCTGTTTTATATCATTGTCTTTTGTATATATTGATATGGGAGGAAAACGTCTATTTAACGCATTGCGTTCTGGGCTCGCCTGCTTGCCTATACAGAGTTGGTCTTTTTTTTTTTTATCGTTTGTGTTTAGTGTTGTTTAAAGATGTATCGTTAATGTGTGTTTTGTTTTGTTTTATGTTGCGATTGTATTGTATTGCATTGTGTTTTGGGACCCCCTCGAAAACGAGATGGTACATCTCAAGGGGTTAATCCTAATAATAAATAGAAATGTAGTCAAAGGATTATAGCGCGAGCGCTCTAAAATCTTTGGTTTTTAGCTGTTTAGTAAACTGTCATATCAGCAAAAACCTTAAAACCAAAAAAAAAAACACAGCTCCGGGTAACCCGCGATAGACGCCAAAAGTTTCTCCTCCATCACTGCAGTCTCCGGACTTTTTAGGCAACGGTAAAACTGTCGTCACCACAACAGAAGGCCCGCCTTTCCATTAATTCGATTGGACAATGGAAAAAAACGTGATGACGTCGGGCGCTTTTCCGCTCAGAGTTGCTTTTTTTTCAACTTCAGGCGCTCAGAGCGCTCTGGCAAAAACGCGAGGCGCCCGCGGCACATAAACAGCGCGCATAACGCTCACTGCCTATAGAAAACAATTAAAAAAAGGCGCCTCTCGCTGCAAGAACGTGTTCGGTGTGATCAGGACCTAAATCATCTTTTCATTTGTAATAAAATAATTTTTGAACAATGTTTGAATTCTATATTTGTTAGGCTAATAGGTTTTGCTGTGATATCAAAATCAGAATGGAGAATTGTACAATTTAATTGATATGTAAAATTTTGATGTCATATAAGCTTATTTATTAAATAAAAGCTAACATGGGTCAAAAACAATGATAACAGCAACTATTTTGTTTTTTTGTGGCCGGGCCAGTAGAAAAAATAGTGTTGAGCCCTGATACCGTAAAAGATTTCATGCCCCACGCAATGTAAATTGTGGTGATGAACGCCTAAGTTGTGATCTCCACTGGTAGACTCGCTCGTTAGCATAATCAGCAACATCTCTGTCAAACTTGCTGTTCTTAGATGCGATGATCTCCTTTTTTTTTAATTTCGCAATTCGTTGATTACATTCCAATAGCACCGAGTCAAGTTGCTCTTTATCAGGATATTCCACAGCTTAAAGCAGCGCCATGCTTATGAACGCAACTTTAAATGCATTTTACGGAGGCAAATGAAAAGAAAATGTCATGTAAACATTTCTTAAAACAGTCAGTTCATCTCAGACATACATTCATATAAACACTGTTTTAATATTTAGGATAATATTTACAATATTTCACGCATTGTGAATCATGATCTTGCTCTGCCTGCTACAGTATTTTTTCCTCTTTGCGCTCGTCTGGCCTCTGTTAACGGATGTTTTAAGAGTTCGTAATATTTCCACACACATTACATTTTGAAAAATGATTGCACGCAGTTTGTGTGCATGCCCGGAACCGAGATCTGTTAAAATATGTCTGGACGATCGGTGCATCTGTACTCCACTGTATAAATTAAATATAGGATAATCTTTGTTAAAGCTATAAAGTTATTTGTCAAGACGGGTATTTTTATATACTTTGAAGGCTATCCGTCTGTCAGAGACACGTCTTTCTGTGATTGCTTGAAATGTTAAATGAACAAGGCCTAAAAACGTGTGCAAATGCTAAACTTTTGTGACAACGCAGCAGTGGCCCAATCGGGCCATCAGGCACTCCAAAAACGTCTGTAGCGCAGCATTTTGTAGATTTTAGACACTCAGTTTCCACTCTTCAATATATAGGTATCGAGGTAGTCGTACACATTGGACCCTTATTCTTCGGCTGGGATCATGTAGAGCCCTTTGAAGCTGCATTGAAACTGCAGTTTGGACCTTCAGCCCGTTGGCTCTCATTAAAGTCCACTGTATGGAGAAAAATCCTGCAATGTTTTCCTCAAAAACCTTTGTTTCTTTTCGACTGAAGTCAGAAAGACATGAACATCTTGGATGACATAGGGGTGAGTAAATTATCAGGAAATTTGGTAACACTTTAGACTTAAGACTTTGGTACACGTTACTTTAATTAATATTACTTAGTACTTAAATGTATAATTACACTGTAATAAGGACATCTTAAAATTAAGTGTGACCGGAAACTTTTATTCTGGAAGTGAACACTACATCCCTAATCCTACCCAATACCTGAACTTAATTACTGCCTTACTAACTATTAATAAGCAGCAAATTAGTTACATTTATTGAGGCAAAAGCCACAGTTAATGGTTTGTTAATAGCGAGAATTGGACCTTAAAATTAAGTGTGACCATTAAGCTTTGTTAAAGGAACACTCCACTTTTTTTGAAAATAGGCTTTACCATTTTCGAATCCATTCAGCCAATCTCCGGGTCTGGCAGTAGCACTTTTAGCATAGCTTAGCATAGATCGTTGAATCTGGTTAGACCGTTCACATCTCGCTCAAAAATGACCAAGGATTTTTGATATAATTTTTTTCCTATTTAAAACTTGACTCTTCTGTAGTTACATCGTGTACGAAGACAGATGGAAAATAAAAAGTTGCGATTTTCTAGGTTGATATGGCTAGGAACTATATTCTCATTTTGGCGTAATAATCAAGGAACTTTTCTGCCGTACCATAGGTGCAGGAGGCGCAATGATGAGTTATAAAAGGGGGGCGTGGCAAGGCAAAGGGGATAGTGTACAGTAATTAGATTATGCAAAATAAATCTCTTCATGGTGATACAATACCCCACATTGAAATTTACCCAATTATTGTGAGGCTGCTTGACACATAAGTAAATAACAAAACACAAAAATATTAATTTGAAATTATAAAATGAAATACCTCAAGATCAACTGTACTACCCTCTTGAGTGGTCTATTATTAGTTGTAGCGGTTGTTGTCGTGGAATAACAGACCGCTAGATGGCATAACTGGAGAATCAGAATTGAGTATTGCAGAGAGCATGGGCAACTTTGTGAAAAGACTGCCAGTGCCAGGAAAAAATAAAACATATGATGGATCTACTTTAAATGCCACAGCTACCAAAACCAAATGCCTACACCAGACACAAGCAGCACGACACAACAAAAGAAAATAGAGGCCATTATAACCACTCTACACTGAATGTGGTGTGGCACAACACGACGAATTCCCGACAGTAAACTGAAGCCCAATTGTATTTCTGGCATACTCCAAGCAGTCACACAACTTCTGACACAAAAGACAAATGGATTTGCAGTGTTGGCATTGACACGTCCAGTATAGGCAGCCTTATGAAGCATTTGTGGCATGGTGTGACAACCATTGTGTCCATTGTAGACACAGTGTTTTAAAGGAGTCATGAACTGCATTTTTTTATTTTGTACTTTTTCATTTTTGATAACATTATGAGGTCCACAGCGTTGTCTTTTAGTTGTTTGTAAATTAATCCGCGGTAAAATCATTTGAACATAGGACAAGTTCCTACTGATGCCATCTGGATCTTCATTAAAAAGTTCATCCAATCTTTCCTAATGTTGGGATCATACCCAGGCAATGCAAAGACTGCGTTTTTTAACAACTTGGCACTGCACTGCGTCTTGTTGTCTTCGGAGCCATCATTATTGTTTGTTTTCTGCTTAGACCTGCATTTGCCTCTCGTTATTTACACTACACTGTTAAAATATTCCTGTATTTTTACAGTAATGTACTGGCAGCAAGGTTGGCAGCAAGGTTGCCAGCAAGTTACTGTAATTAGTTTTACAGCAATGTACTGTAATGCAGCTTTACAGTATGTAGAACAATGTACTGTATACCTAAAAACAGTATTGTACTGTATTTTTACAGTACTTTGTAATTTTGTTTCTACTGTAATTTGCTATGGTGTAATTATTATTGTGTATTGTGTAGTTGAAAAAGTACATACAAATAGTTAGTAAATTGTGATACTACTATAATTCAGAATAACATTACAAATCAAAAGACGATCCAAACATATTTACAAAAGTATTTTTATTAAAACATTTCAAAACATTTTAGTATGGTGTTTGCTACCCAGAGTACAGTGCATAAACAATTTACAGCCATGAAAGCAAGAATATAAATGAAACAAACAGATGCATCTTGTGGGCTGGATTGGAAATCAGTGTCTTAAGAGAGAACTTGACTTATCTTAAAACTATCTAAAAATTAAACTGAATCTTAAAATTAGCAAAAACAACAACAACAAGTGTCTCGTAACCATCACCCCTAAATGCAGGGCATGTGGGTGGTGGCAAATAAGCCACTTACCCTCTCTGTGAAGTCTGACTGAATGAAGATGTTGACATGCTGGGTTGATGGCCATCACTCTGCACCACCGTCCTGATCTTCTGCTCACTCCCTGTCAGGCAGTATATTTATTCCCATCAGTGGTGAAACTGAAACCGTCATGAAAACACAAAGACAAAACCTGTTATCCACAGCACCAAGACAAACGAACAGACAGCATGGGGAAAATAGTGAATAAAAATTCTGTAGCATAGATGAAAAATAAATAAATGAATTGTGTTCAGCTGAATTTACATACACATACATACATACACCTTGCAGAATCTGCAAATTGTTAATTATTTTACCAAAATAAGAGGAGTCACACAAAATGCATGTTCTTGTTCATTCAGTACTGACCTGAATAAGATATTTCACATAAAAGATGTTTACATATAGTCCACAAGAGAGAATAATAGTTACATTTATAAAAATGACCCGTTCAAAAGTTTTCGTGCACTTGATTCTTAAAACTGTGTTGTTACCTGAATGATCCACAGCTGTGTTTTTTGTTTAGTGATAGTTGTTCATGAGTCCCTTGTTTGTCCTGAACAGTTAAACTGCCTGCTGTTCTTCAGAAAATCCTTCAGGTGCCACAAATTCTTTAGTTATTCAGCATTTTTGTGTATTTGAACCCTTTCCAACAATGACTGTATGATTTTGAGATCCATCTTTTCACACTGAGGACAACTGAGGGACTCATATGCAACTATTACAGATGGCTCAAGCGCTCACTGATGCTCCAGAAAGGATCAGGGCAAATTTAACTTATTTTGTCTTCTGGCAAACATGTAAGTACAGTATGTTCTGTAGCTTCTGAAAGGCAGTTCTGAATGAAAAAAAATATGATATTTAGGCAAAATAAGAAAAATATACACATCTTCAAAAGTTTTCACCCCTGGCTCTTATTAGATAATTTTTGCGTTTGAACCTTCTGTAGTAGTTGCGTGAGTCTGTCAGTTGACCTCAGCACAAACAAAGGACTCAAGAACAACTATCACTAAACAAACAAACCAACAACAACAACAAAACCGGCTGTGAATCATTCAGGTAACAGCACAGTATTAAGAAGTGTATGAAAGTGAAAGTGTATGAAAACTTTTGAATGTGGTCATTTTTATAAATTTAAGTATTATTTTCTTGTGTGGACCGTATGTAAACATCTTTTTTTTTTTTTTTTTTTTTGCGCACAGTATGTATTAAAAAGTGCTCGTGTTTGTCAATGACAAAACGCTTGAATCGGACAATATTATTAAAGGAATCCTTAGAGAGGTAGACAATTGTTTTATCATAATATATATCCCTTTTGTTTAAACTCAAAATGCTTGTTTATCGATCTCCTCAATCCTAACAGACTCCATTGACAAACATGGTCATTTTACCTCACATACCATAGTAAAGCAAGCTTCGTTCAAACTCGACAGAAACGAAATAAAACTCACCAAAACGGTCTCGGTTTGTATTTCCACAGTTCCAACAAGCATCGACAAGTTTTGTTCGAAATAAACCATAAGCTAATTCACTTGATGTGAAAAGTGCAGCGGGTGAAAGAGCGCGTAACTCACGGAGTTTCGACTGCAGCTTTGAGGGAGTAGATTATAACGTTCGGGGCTAAACTAACTTGCGGTTTCGTTCCACACTAAAAACCACGTACACTGTATGATGAAAACATGATAATCAAATAAACTTACTGAACTTGCAGAAACGCGCCATTCTGCTTCTCTCTCCGGTCAGCAGCAGCTTCTGTCTGTGTGATGTGAGGACAGTTGGCGCGCTATTTACAGCAGTCCTGTATTATTACAGTCAGGCTACAGCAAGGTTACAGCAACACTAAAATATACAGTAAAATGTTCCCGCCAAGTCAAAATTTCCCAGAATGTAATATAAATTACAGTATTTTACTGTAATGTATAAGTGTGGTATTGTACTGTAGGTTTTTACAGTACTGTGCTGCTAAATCTACAGCGATTTCTAACAGTGTACATGTGCGAATCTGTTGGCGGGGCTAAACAGGCAGCGATGTAGAAGCAGGAGTAATTCCAGTAATTCTGTAAACTTTTTTCTTGACTATGGCCATTTTGAGAGAGAGATGAAATTTGCGTGTGTGAATTATGTGTGTCTGTCCGTTTCTCTACAATGTGTGAGTTTACTTACTTCAAAAACAGTGATTTTATCCTCTCATTGCAGGGAAATGTAACGTAGCGATTCAGTATTGAAGCTATTTTATTAATTAAAGTCACGAGGCGTTAGTTTCTTTGCTCCTGGATGTTTGTGTGTGTATGTGTGTGTCAGTGAAAGCAGCACATTAGTATAGAACGGTAATTAAATGGCTCTAATGCACACCAGTATTCAGACAGATTATGGTGTGTGTGTGTGTGTGTATGTGTGTGTATTGTAGGAGCTAGTGACGACATGGTGATGTGTAATGGTGTAGTAGTTGTATCCCATTTCTCAGGGGAATATTTTCACCCATTGGGTAGGGGTAGGGGAAGGGGTATAAAATAGAATTGGGATTGGGCCTCAGAGTCAGAGATTTCGTATCACAAAAACAAAGATGAGAAGTTGTGTTATTGTAGTAATTACAGTGTTCCAAAAAAGTGATTTTTCAACAAATAACACACACTGTACTGTGAGAAAAGAGGCACATACAATGTAAGAAGAATGGCTAAGTGATCCGATTTTTAAAAAATAAGATCATATTCTATTGTAATTCCAGTATTTTTGGTAAGATGTTAAAGGGGTCATAAAATGGCATATCTAAATATTCTTGACATTTACACATATAAATGTTTGCTCTGCAATTAAAAACAAAAAAACAAAAAAAAAAAAAAAAAAAAAAAAATTATACCTCAAAGCTAACTCCCCAGTTTAAAAGTTTATGTTTTTTTTTTTTTGAAACGCCAGGAATTGCTATTATGACCTTGCGCTATCATGAACGTGTATGTAAATCAAGGATTCATTTTAGTCTGACTTCGGCTCAAATATATATAGCTCTGGCCATCTCAACCATCAAAACACGTCACACATACTGTGGGGGCGGGTGTGGACACTGTACAGTGAATTTTGCCAATCACAGCAGTGGCCATTTACTTGCTTTTCTTAAATTGGTAATGCACACTGAAGTGTTTGTGACAGAGTGAAAATGATGATGTAAAAAGATCATATTTACAATTAATTGAACTCATTTTTCTCAAAATTTTTGATAACATCTTGAGAGAAATATCTGAAAATTCATTTCATGACTCCCCCTGGTTTCAGTATCATTTTCTATGACCACGTTTCCCAATGAGTCCACAAAATACAGCATGGATTGACTTGACTAACTTCAAATCTGAATATAGATGACATTCTGCAGCAGAATTAATATCTAGAGTCATGATTTTGCAGTGGAACTACCTGTTTGAAAACAGTCTCTAATTTGTAGTTCTGCTTGGTGCCTCTAGTGGTGCAGAATTTATACACTTAAACTCCACATCATCAGAAACCTTTTTCAGACCAAAGAGTTCAACATAATTGATTTTCCTTATATATAGTAGTCAGTATTAGAGGACCGAATAATCAGTTTATGCTTCTTATGTGAATGAAAGTAAGTGCATTAAAGAGCGTGATACCATATAGGTGTGGATTAGTGTACAAGTTAATGATAATTTCACACCGCTGGATGATAAAGCTGATTAGCTGGATGATCTCCCAGTTCCCTCATGTGTAGTGTAGCAGTATATACATTTATCAATATGATAAATATATCAAAAGCCTATGACCTTGGCATAGAGTCATTCTCTGCTGTATGAGCTGCAGGAATGCTTCATATGGCCAAATTACTTTCACTTTTTTTCCCCTTAAAGCATCTTTGAACTTTTCCCCCCTATTTATCAGTCTTTACGCTTTCTTATAATCCATCATAAAAGTTGAAATGTGAAATTGTGATAACTCGTTTTGAGGCTCCTATTTTTTTTTTTTTTTTTAAGTTTGGTGAATTTCGTGCGCAAATTTGATGATGTAATTGAACGTTTTACTTACGAAGGATAACATACTTGTAACACAGAATATCCTAATTATGACTATGCTTTGCTTTCCAGCCTCAACCTGAACCAAATTCAGCTTGGTTCCAGATGGCCTGTTTGACATCATGACCCTCTTAGGAAAGCAAATTGTAGTTGTGGCGTTAAACAGAGACGGCTTTTATTTGTGCGTGTGAGGGTGCGTACACATTGTCACTCATCCGGGTTGCCTTCTGCTGACACTGGAAATTGTGCTTATGGGGGCTTTGTCTTGTAGGTCAAATTATCCTCCAATTCATCCAGCGCAGGCTGAACTCTATCTCCAGTGGATGGGATCAAGCCGGGCCCCGCATCCTTCGCATTAAGCCATCTCACTTATATAAGGCAAGCTCATATGAACTCAGTCACCAGCTCCCCTGCCTCCAATATCCCTATAACATAGCATGCATATTGATTGCAGATTGTGCATTTGAGAGACTCCTTTCCCCCCCCATATCCACGAGAAGCTGGGGAATCATGTTACTCTGCAGCTGATTAGAAAGCTCATGCATAGGAAATTATGCGTCCAGCGCCTCTCCTTCTCCTCCATCTGCCCGCAGTGCAGGTGAAAACAATTTACACATCGGCGGCCTAATGGATACATTCATGGGGAGCGGTGAGAGAAAGGAGGAAAGAGACGGGGAGAGTGAGAGCGAGCGGCCGTAATGGGCCAGGCCAATGCAGGCCAGCAGCCTTGGTTAGACGGACGCCACAGATAGCAGCGTATCGGATAACATCTAATCGTGGGGTTGCAGGCTAATGAGCGTGGTCGTGCCCTGTCAGCGCTAGCTTTTGGCCTGCACTAAAGACACTCGTAAACAATTCGGCTGCGCGCGCTTCAAACGCGCCCGTAATGTGTTGATTCAGCAGGTAATGAGCTGCTCCCAGAATCAATACCCTCCTCTCGGCACCCTGGCCGGCCCCGGAGTCACAGGGCCACGGCTAGCAGGGTTCGATGTTGCACCACCCCCTCCCTTCATGACCTCTCTCATTGCAGTAAGGACGGCGCACTGTCTGAAGAGGACCATTCTCATATTGCGGAAGGCGCCCGAGTGTCAGAACTTTCATTCGCAGGCGAGCAAATGAACAGGCAGCCACCGCATGCTAATGAGGCGCAGGCTATTTTCCACCTTTTTTATCTGCACATTATGCTCTTGACTCTGGAGAAGGTGGGAATTAGGTTGGACCTTAGTGTCAGGCTGCCTGATGGCTGCGCTCAGAAAAACTGGTAATTGAAGCCGATGGCTGCTACGGAGGAGGTCTGAATTTGGAAATAAACAGTTTCAAGCATCGCACGTCATTTCTGGAGAGATGGCAGGGGAATGGAAATGAGCTGTCTGGATTTAATGTGCTCGCACAGCAGGGAAAAAGGGGGGGCGTCTTTGTGGATGACAATTCCACTCATTAGGACTTCAATGCAGCCGTAATGACAGGGAGCCTGGGACGCTATATTCAAAGAGGGCAATTAGGGGACGTCCTCCAAACTGTAAATTTAGACGCTATGAAAAAAATCTTTACGTTGTTGTTATTTGACTTTGCGAGATACATCTAATGGCTGTGAAACAGAGGGGCGAGATGTAGATAGGTGGCCTCCCGCTGAGATTTATCTTTTTTTTTTTTAAATCTGCACTGGAACTTTGTTTATCATTATTGCTTGTTTATTAGCATAATGGGAAGTGGACCAATTATTTCTCCTCTTGTTGGCAAAGTGACTCATTTGTGTTTGTTTCTCTGCTCATTTTCTGTCAGGCCTGCGAGAACATCTTCATCTGTTTCTCCTTGAGCGAGTGTCTGTTTGTGAGTGTGCATATGTCAGCTTGTGGTTGCTTTTTTAATATGCCAGCTTGATACCATTCTTATTGTTTACACCTGTTACGTAACATCGCACAGATCGAAGAATGCCAATTAATCTTTCAGAATGAGGCAATTTTGCAAGTATGCAACGGAGGTGACAACAACCATGCAACATTTCTGAGAAGTGAACATATTTAGTTTTTTGTTACGGTATGATTGTGTGACCTTTATGTTGAAGAGATTGAGCTTCATTCCATCAGCATTTAGCTGTTGCGTTGGTCTCACCTTAGGGACGCCTCTCTGTCCCACTTTCCATTTCCACCGGATTATCAGCAACAATACATTTCAGCAGTGCAAACTTTTTCTCTCTTCAAACCTTCCTCAAATCCCACTCCCTCTCGCCAAAAAGGAGCTCATCTTATGTTCTTTTCATATTTGATTTCCATGAGTCGAATGAGCACGCTCCGATTATCCCGGCGGTCAGAGCTCTCTTTCGGGGTGTTTCTGTTTTCTAGACGAGGACCTGTCGATCAATCCCCAAATTGACTTGGGTCCGTTAATCTCTGTTGCTTTTTAATGCAATGTGTCAGAGCGGCGACCTGGGCCTGATTGTAATTCAGGCACAAAACCTTGATGTGCTGGAAGAGACTGCAGGGGTTTTCTCAGCTGGCGGAGCCTGCATGCTCATGAATAAAACAGGGGCTTACCAGCTCTCCTGAGCACCGAGCCCCGTCCGGTCTGTTTTTATGGTGCTTGGTTGGAACAATATCACTCCCCATTCCAGCAGAGAGAGGAGGATTTTTGTGCGGCCTTGTTCCGGAGCCGGAATTTTATATCATCAGTGTGTATTTGGGGTTTCATCTTTGCGAATGGAGAAAAAGCAACACTTAAAATAAGTAGGAAACGCCTCGTGTTGAATTTTTTTTAAATTCATGATTATTGTTATTGTTATGCTTAAACTAAACATTATACATATTTAAAAGACTGCTGCGTTGATAGCACTGTGAAACAGTAGGATACCGTGCCCTAATGTCACCATGCCCTTTCACTGATTAGATTTTCTGTCTTGTAACCAGTTTTAAGTGTCAAAAAACGAAAGCTCTCTAAACTAGCATATCTTACAGGCTTACAGACTTCCTTCTCCTCTTCAGTGAAGTGTTGGAGCACAATTAGTCATGAGTGGCATGACGTTCCTCGCGAGTCCTGTTTGCAGACTCATTACCAGACCCTGCTGGTGTCTTGGAGGCTGAGAGGAAGTCAAACAAAGCGGCACTCATATTTCTCCAGTTCTCTGTGGCGTTGAACAGACCCCGGCCTAGCGGCAGCGCGGAGAAGTGAAGGGCTGTGAAAAGAAACCCCAGCTGCCCTCTTACTGCCTCACACCCACACGCACACACATCTCCGACTGGATGGGGACTGGAGCAGTTTAGTTCTGTTCAGAATCTCCGGCCTTTTTTTGGTATTTCAGACTTACCTGTTTTCTCGAAGTCAGCCTTGCCTAGATTTTTCAGCATTGTAAACATCATTAATCCACTGGTATTTATGAAAATCACAAGCCAGTGACTAGTGTACACAGTAGGTCAATTAGAGTCCAACTTCAAATATGGAAAGGAGCTGTGTGCAAATTCTGCTGCGTGTGTGTGGTCTACAGTGTTTATGCTTTCTCCTTTGCTTGTATGCTGTCACTGACTGTTCTGTCCTATCAGTGTTTCAAGGTTTTATTTCTTATATATTTCAACTTGTCGTATTCAACTTTCATATTTCACAACTTCTGCCTAGAATTTCTGATTCTTTTTTTCCCCCTCTAAACATGTATGTGAATATTTTGTATTCAAACGTGGAATGAACCAGTGTAATGTAGCGGCTGTGTTCAAATGTTTACTTTTCAATTCCACAAGTTTTTGTCCATGCAGCCTTCTTTCTCATATCAATGCATTGGCCTGTATGTCACTGCTCTGCTTGACAGAGGATATCAAAGTGAAATGAAAGCACAGACAGCCGCCACCCTGTATGGGTCCCTCGATCTTCCATATTTATCCGTGTGTAGAGAAATCAGAGGTCTTTTTTTCAGGTCCTGCAGGAAGGGCTGCTCTGCCCGTCCACACAGGTCTGAGAGGAGCCAGTCATCCATGTGGGCGATTTTTCTTAGCTCAGAAGGTTCAAGGCTGTGTCAGCAACTACGTAAGACATGGTATTTTCAACCCTAAACTAATGTCAGAGACGGTTAAATAGAGACAGGTCAACTGCATGTTTGTGGAAACGTTGTAACCTTATGCAAAAAATAAAAAATTAATAATGCAAGAAAGAAGAAAATAGCAGAAAAAAAAATATAAAAGGATTTGGACTTTTATTTGGTTCAAATTTCTGTTTATTGTTTATATGAAGAAACTGCATATATTCCAAAGGCCCCAGTCGTTCCACCTCATATAGGATGTGGTAAACGTTAGCGGGTGTCTTGTGTGTAAGTAACGCTGTGCCTTGTACCTGACACAATCAGACACAGCTTCAGTCAGCTAAGCGCAATCACTCAATCTGGAGGCAAAATAGCTGGTATTTTCCCTCGCCTGCACAAGTCTGATGACTGCACTGAGTAGTCATTAACCAGTCATATTGATGAGCTTTGCGTAATCCATCAGCTTTGTTTTTTATTTATTTACTATCTGAAACATAATTAGTGATTATGTAATACGCTGGCTCTTGCTGCTGTGATTGCTGTCCAGTGTTTGAAAGGGTACAGTTCTTAGTCAATTAGAGACTGATTAGTGCATAGCAAATCCACTTAATTCTAAATATGTTAATTAACAGTCTATGCACTCATACTAGTGGTTAAAAGCACTAGTAACCTCATGCAAGCTTCAAATGTGCTACTCTCTAAATTGCTTGCAGTACGTTTCTTTGAAAGGCTATATTTAATTAAATGGCGTGTACTGTAGCCAGTTGGAGGGCTAATGGAAGTTACATTGTATGTAACAGATATGCCGGAGAATCGCTTGACTATCGTTAATGGATACAATTTGACTTTACCCCTTTACTTGCTCGTTCATAGAAAGATTTCAAAAAATCTGTTTAAAGAAAAGGGCTATGTTTAATCATTCTGAAATTTAATTAGTATAATTTATAAAGCTATAAATGGTGTATATGTTTAATGTTAATAGAGTTACATACTGTTTGTTTCATTTCGTGCCTGTGAAATGACATCTTTCTGTGCAAAGAGAAATGCTTAAGGACCACTCCACCTAATTTTTTTTTCTCTGAACTGACAGAATTCAAAAAGCTACAGAGGATAGCATCTGTGCCCAAGCCATATCAGTGAGTAAAATAACTTGCATGTCTGATATGTTGTTATAAAATTGCATTGAAATGCAATAAATGGTCTGCTGAGTATCTGTCAAGTGTTAACCAAAATTTAATTGTATCTTAGTCAGAGACACTCAAGTAAAAATATGCAAATAGTAGAAAAGGATAAAGAAAAGATACAAATGAACAAATCACAATCGTCTATCAGCGCTTCATGTATCACAACAGAGCCATCTAGTGTTTATGTTGCTGGAGGCAAAGTAATCCTGAGGATTTTTAGCTCTCTGTTGTTCATATTTAAGGTTATTCTTAAAAGCAAAACCAGTATTATTTAACTTAATGTTCAAAACCAGAATTCGATTTTTATACTTTCTGTTCCTAGATTGTGGCACTAATAGTCTTAGAAAGTTAATATTTAATATATATAGAAACTATAGAACATTAAATGATTGTATAAAATGACTTTAAAATAACTACAAAATGATGGTTACTACTATAAAATGGAAATTATTTTTTTTTAATATGTAGAATTGTTAATTCATTACAAAAATCAAAGAAATGCAAATTCCATACATAAAACTTTAATTTGAAATTGAAGTGATTGTTATTTGTTTAGCATTAAATAATTGCAGTCATTCTAGCTATTCCCACCTGTAAATATATTATTTGTTTAGACACTAGTATTCCATCAGTTGCAAGTGCAAGTGTTTCAAAAATTGGTTAAGGGTGCCCCCACCTGGCCACAAGTCTGCTCTGTATCTCACAAATTAAATACCGTGGACTGGGAGACCGCATTGAGACGGTTAGGTTCTTGCAGGACATGATTTTGTTTTCACATTAAATCAAATGACAGTCATTTCAATAATCGAACCTTATTTTTTAAATAGGAAAACAATGGTGAAAATAAGCATATTTTTTGGAAGCTTTCCTTTTTCTTTTTTTTTTTTTTTTTTCCAATTTTACAGTTTTTTTTCTTTGTCTGTAATAGAAGCCCTCTCTTAAGAACTGTAGAGATGTAGAGAGCAACAGTTGTTTGTGCAGGCTGTGTTTTAAGAAAGGAGCAAGCTTACTGTGCTTTCATTTAAAGCCCAGCTCCTGAGCCATTTTCTTTGAGCACAGGGCTATTCTGTTCATCAGTATGGAAGTCTATTAGGTGAGGCGAAATCGCACTGATGGACACTGAGCACCAGGAATCAGCTGCTCAATAAAGGCTCCTAATTGCTTAGCAACAGTGTTGCAGACCTCTCATTTGAGATCAAGAGTTTACTGGACTGAAGACTTCGCTTTGGAGAAATAGAGCTTGCGCCATTAGATAAGACAGGGGAAATGGGCTATATCTACATCCTTAGCACCCCCCCCACTCCTCTCTCTCTCTCTCTCGCGCGCGCGCACTCGCTCTCTCAGAACAGCCCTCCACCCCCGCACCTCAGCATGATGATTGTGTTACCTTTCAACTGGCTGATGTATTCAGTTCACTAGATTATTCTCTGTCATCTCAGTTAATTGAATTCTGTCCATCACATTTGGATGATTTTGCATTTGCATAAAGGTTAGAGTGGTGAAGAGTGTCAAACTTCAATTTAGACAATGTCAGTCAAATAAATATACTACTGTATCTGCCCGGACTGGGTATTTATGGATTCTGACAGGAATTCAAATATCACTGCCTGCATTCTCATGGATGGGAACACTCATATGCATGTAAATATAAATATGAAAATGACTGGGGGGGGTCCGTAAAATGCAGCTTGAGCTGGCATGTGTTGCGGTTTGGGTGTGTGTGCGCGGATAGGGAGCGATGCCATTAGTCTAGTCATCTACTCCTGTTGGCTTTCTGTAGCAGAATGAATGGGCACTGTCGTCCTGCATTTTAGACTATACCACTCAAGTATTTTAAGCTTCCAAACCACAAAGAACCACGGGGGAAACGCTGGGGCCGTGTTCTGGGGTCAAGGCACACTACCCGAATCGTCGCCATGTTTTTAAGCGTGGTAGGCTCTCGTATCTACGTGTTTTTTCCTCTCCACGTCAAGCTTTTAACCAGTATTTCCTGTAGCTAAAAGGAGGAAGAAAAAAACACAGAGCTAATGATGCGAGACATAGCGCTGTAAATGAGAGAACAAGAAAAAAAAAAAAAAAGAACCGTGTCAAGAAGCTTCACCGTCTGCGGAGAAGATCTGATGCATTACTCAATATCCAATTCATTTGTACGTCTTTACTGGCAATTTTCATATTAGCCTGCCGTCGGAGCAAACGTCTGTTTCGATTCGGTGCGCGGTATCTGCAAGGCTACGAAACCGCAGGCACTGGCAGCAGAGCCGGAATAAGTATGTGTCAGTTAGTCAATAAAGAGGAGCCTGAGACGGAGGGACGATTAGAGCTCTTATCTCCTTTCATCGCTTTTGAATGCTGGCTGAATTGAAGGTCAATATCTTGTGCTTCTCCAGAGCTGAGCAGGTGTCTAGAGAGCATGAATTCACTCTGTTATGGTGCATCACTGTGCCTCTTGGAGTAGCCAGAGCTCGCTAAAAAAAGAAACGAGGAACGGCCAAAGAAATGATCCCGAGTAGAAAAAACTTTAACAACACTTTAACAAGCCGCTTAGCGAAACGGTAGCGAGGCTGTTTGTGCGACGTCTCTGGCAGGCTCATCGTATGAGTTCCAGTCAATTGTGCGGGAAATGCGGCTTCTCTGCTGAGAGTTAAGATGATGTGTTCTCTGCTCTTTCAGTGCGGATAATTGAGAGAAAGAGACAAGTGAGAGACAGTGAGATGGTATCGATGAAGCAGACTCGATCATCTGCGAGCTTGCTTAGAGCTGAGACGGAGAAGAATTTGCCGGCGGCCGGTAAATTAAAGCCCGCTAATGCAAAGGCTCCGGGCACAAAGGCGATGGCATTCCATTCTCAATGGACCATCTGTTTGGAGACGTTTTCAAGGCTGCGCGTTATTGATTACATCGCCTTTTCTCGCGCAAACACGCCATGACAACAAGCCAGGAAGGCCGTGGAATCCGAGGTATATTCAGCTGCGGTTATTTTCGCACGTTTCTATTCTGTGCTCAACTATTAAAATGGGAGCACAGACCCTTTCTCCTCTCGAGTGGCACAATGGACGGAATATGGGATGGACGAAGACAAATATTCCTGGTGCAGAGGACCTCTTTCGGACTGTTTGTGGAAGAGCTTAGAGGCCTGTTCAAATGGAAAAGCCACACAACCCACTGGATCAGCCCAGGGACACTTGAGTGGTGGCACAAGAGTGTTTGTGTGTGTTGTTCGTGTGGAGTTTAGGTTTGGCTCGAGGGTCTTGTACCCCCTGAGTGTCCTCTCATCTAGAAGACGACACTCTTAGATGTTGTGATGGATAGGCCTTTGCTTTCATCACGCAAGAATAACAGACAAACAACGGAATAACAGACGCAGTCCTTTAGTAAATAATCACTTGCTCAAACTAAATGGTTTTGGAAAAAAAATTATATATATTAATCACGATTAATCGCATACAAAATAAAAGTTTGAGTTTGCCTAATATATGTGTGTGTACTGTGTGTAATTATTATGTATCAATGTAAATACATGCAAATTAATGTATATATTTAAAAGAAATATGTTATGTACAAAATATTTTTATTTATATATAATCTAAATTCTATAAAAAGTATAATAAATACATATACTTCTAAATATTTCTTAAATATATACATGAATGTGCTTGTATTTATATATACATAATAATTACACACAGTACACACACATATATTAGGCAAACTTTTATTCTGTATGCGATTAATTGCGATTAATCGTTTGCCAGCCCTAATATATATATGTATGTGTATATAAAATCTGAAAAACTTGCATGCACCCCGTGTGTGTGTGTGTGTGTGTGTGTATACACAAACACACACACACACATTAATTTATATTGGTCCTCACACTGCACATAATGTGACCCATTAACTATAACTGTATATATAAAAATAATAGTAATAGTGATAATAATATTATTTATTTATTAATACAATTTATTTATTTATTGTTAGTAAAATAACATAATAAAGTGTGATAATACTATTATATTTTTAAATAAAAAGGAAGTATTAAATAAAAACTACAGTTATTATATAGCAAACTTGAAAATAAAATGCTAATATTTACTTAATTTTTATATTAATTTACAGCATTTTCAAACTTAAAGCAAGCTTTTATTTTGGCGGGTTGCTGGCAAGTAAGTATACGTGCTGCTGAGTTTAGCGCTGCTAAGTGGATGAAATGTCAGTGTTGCATTGTGCTTTGAAAATGGCAGCGGATAGTCTAGATTTATGTTTTCAGTTCAAATAGAAATCTTATACAGTATTACAGTTTGCCGATCTAAAATGGTAATTGTGTATTAACAGCTGTCAACCACGTTGGTATGCAAATGAGTGGTCTGAACTTATTTACACAGCACTTTTTTTTTTTTTTTTTTTGGTCACACATGCACATCTGTGTACCACTTATGTGCACCGCTGTTTATACACACACACACACACACACACATGTCTGGGTTATTATCTTTGTGGGGACTCTCCATAGGCGCAATGATTTGTATACTGTCCACACTGTATTTTCTATCCCCTTACCCTAATCCTACCCCTAAACCTAACCCTTACAGAAAACTTTCTGCATTTTTACTTTCTCAAAAAATCTCATTCTGTATGATTTATAAGCTTTTGTACCCATGGGGACCACAAACCGGTCTCCACAATGTCAAAAATTGCAGGTTTTACTATCCTTGTGGGGACATTTGGTCCCCACAATGTAGCAAAAACAAGTTCACACACACACACACACACACACACACAAATGTTTGGTTCATTGTGGTGATTTTTTTTATGAATGAAAAGGAGTATCTTAAAATAGACTTTCGGTGTCTAAAGACAGGAACGCATATTCAACAATATGCAAGATAATGCATCTCACGTTTATTCTGAGTTCTGACACTGCACACAAAATTCTGGGGCCAAAGAATATGTCCAGTTCAGAAGTTAAAATATGAATATATGAATGCTGGCAAGATTAAATGCTTTGTCTTCGACAGTAACTTAAAATTGGGTTTCCCTATTGCATATTAGCCTGATGTAGTCTTTCTTAATCTCAACATGCCATGTAAAACACAAATAAATCCCAACAAAGCTGTATTTCAGCTGGTCTTTGTTACATTAACTGCCTCTTTTTACCCCGTGTTCCAAATTTCGATCATCTCAAAATGACAACCTTGATGAACAAGGTTCTTGGAAATCAATCAAATTTGTACTCATTTTATTTATTTAATTTCCCCCTTTTTGTCCTATTCAGGCTATCTTCAGAGATTTGTGAAGCTTCGCTTAGAGTCATGTAGTTGTGGGCAATCAGATTTATTTATTTATTTATTTTATAAGGAAACACTGCATTACAGTAGGACTAAAAGATGATGTTGGACCAAGCTAGAAATTCAGCAGAAAGTCAGCCTTATAACAAGTGTAATGCAGTAAAAATTTGAGATGTACTGTTGTGATTTGTTATGTTATTTGCATTCATCATCCTTAATGTGCATAAATGTTGTTTTTGAGAGGTAGGGTTTCAAATAAAGACAATTTGATGCTGCAAGTGACACAAATGCACCATTAAGTGAAAATATTTAAAATAAATACTAAGATGAACTAATTCGACAATACTTGTCAAAGGGACACAAGTATAGTTTTACTGAATATGGTTATGAGTAAATCTTTCTTATTACCATATTAATTTATATTTAAGCCATATTGACTGATACAATGGGGGAAAACAATCTCTGTTAAATTTGTAATTATATATATGTTCAATTTTTTATCATGTAATCAAATACGATCCAGTAATGTTCAGTGTAAATTATCTCATATAAATGCATAATTTAAAAGCAAAAGAGTGATCTTAAAATGTTTAAATAGCGAAAGGTTTAACATTTTGGAAACTATATCAGGTAAAATTATTCGAATTGGTGTTGGTTTAATGATAATGCTGATATTTTAGACTAAAAATATTTATGTGTGTTTTTTCCCTTTATATATTTATGTCATACTGGATCTATATTACAGAATGAAAATTCTAAAACTAAAATAAAATGAAATGTGAAAACCTGTAATTAAATGATTTACATTTAAAAACAGATTGCAAATACAGAGCAGACACATCACAAACACACTTCAATCGTGTAGAGACATGATTTTTGTTGAGAATAAATGAGATGCTGCATGCTGTTCAGTAAGGCCAAAATCTCAGCCCATACATGAGCACACAAAAAAACACCAGCATCTGCTTTACGGTTTTATAGCCCACAACATATGTCCCTTCTTCGATGACAAAGCTGCCAGCATCTCTCCCGCTGTTCCCTCTCCCTAGTCCAAACACACATCTTTAGATACCTGTCAGCGTTTATTATGTTGTCCTCTGTCGCGCCGCAGATAAGGCCAGTTAAAGTTTAATGAAATTCAGCCTGGTTACGCAGGCCCGCCTTTCATAATTTGTCACAGCCTGTGTGCTGGAAACCCACTGCTCGGTAAACACGCCGCTTACATTACCAGCCATTAGGGTCTGAACGGTGTGGTCCTGTGTGCAGGGCCGGCAGCACAGCGAACCGCTGCTAGGGGCTGGGGCATTTCGCTGTTGCCCTGCATGTAAACGCAGCTCTCCGTAACAAACATTGTAGGCATGTGAGTGAATTTTAGTTGGAAATACTTTTTTTTATTATACACCTATCAGGAATACTTCCTTCTAACTGGTCAATCGCAGCATTCTCCAGTCAGATATTTTTGTATAATGACCACTAAACTAAACTGTCTAATTAACGGTTGTCCCAGGCAATCCTTTTCTCACACAGCTGTGCTTAGTAGACTCGGTTGGCAATGTCTTTCTTATCATTTAATAATTTCTTCTTCTTATTATTATTATTTTTTTTTTTATTAAATAGCCATATAATAACAATATCATTTTTTTAGAGTGCACATGATTATTCTATTCATCATTCCTTAGAAAAACCAAAAAATGGCTCCTTTTTTTAGTGTTTAATTACTTTTTTTCTTTAAGAAAGTAATCAAATTATCTTCAGTGCTCTTTTTTAAAGATATGTAAATAATTGTAAACCGGACAAACCCATGTAGCTTGTTCATAGCACAATGTTTTCCACAGTTTGTGCAGGTAATGTGTGTTTGTGTAAAATCGATAGCCATATTGATGATAAGGTCGAGCTCAAGTGAGAAAACTGAAAATGGATGCTGCTCAGATGGCCTCGGTGAGTGGTTATCTCCAGAGATTATTAAGCTCCAGGGAAAATGACTAGCTTGTCTTAGTAAAGGGCTGAGGTCAGGCCTGGTGTGTCGCCTCTCAGGCACAGGCCTTCTTATCCCTGAGTAGCCTCTGTCAGTACGACAGCTGGAGCTGTCACTGATTGGCCCTACGGTTGTGCTGACTACTGTGTACTTTGGGTTCAGTAGTTCAGATTTGTCTGCTAAAAATTTGCCATTTAAAAAATTATTTTAAAGTCCAGGTTTGTTGTGTTCGTTCAGCCACAAGTTTGTGAATCTATATCAATATGGCTAAATAATAAAATAATAATAATAATAATAATAATAATAATAATTGCTGCTAAAAAATGCTAACAAAAATTAAGTATTACAATATGTTTTACATAATATTATTGTAATATATTTATTTTTAGTTTTCAAATGTATATATATATATATATATTTTTTTTTTACCATATTCTCTTTCACACATACACAGCAATAAATGAATAAATAAATAAATAAATAAAAAGTAAGTAAGTGCTGGGAAACGATTAATTGTGATTTTTTAAATAAATAAAAGTGTATTATATGTGTGTACTGTGAATGTTTATTATGTATATATTAAAACATATAGTATATATTCTGAAAGTATTTACATGCATTAGCATGTATATATTTATATTAATATAATTTATTTATATTTATAATTTAAATACATTTCATTAGTAATATGTAATGTATTTAGTAACATAATAGTAATACATATATTTGTCTTAAATATATACACGCATGTGTGTATTTATATATACTTAATTAATATACTCAGTACACACGTTATGTACACAAAAACTTTTATTTTGAAAGTGATTAATCATGATTAATTGTAATAACAAAACAATAAATATTACAGTATTTTAGTAATAACATTACTGGTATAATATTTCACTTAAAAATTGTATTTAAGAAGATGTATGTAATAATAATGGCAGAAATAACTGTAAAAATTACAATATTAATATTTCTTAATTTTCAGACTTTGAAAATCACTTCGTGCCACACTATAAAACAAGCATATGTTTATTTATTAAATTGCAGCCTTTGTGATTCGATAATTGCACTAAGCCATATCATGTTTTTGGTTTCACGTTTATTTTTGATTAATTGTGCGGCTGTATAACAGTTAGAAGGTCCATGAGGAGTGCTACTGACCAGAATTTGTAATGTTTGTTTAGAGTGAATTATTAAATGAGTATCAATTAGTGGCTTTGTTGTTCTGTTTTCTAATGAAGTGAATCTAGTTCCAAAACAAAAAGTCCTGTTGCCAGCATGACCTACTTGGAAGATACAAAAAATAAGAAGCTGCACAATAACATATATTACCATGGGACAAGCTGCATCTTTCACACAGCCAGAAATAATAAATAAATAAATAATAACAATAATAAAAGCTAAAACCCTCATGCCACAAGAATAAACAAACAGCATTAAGGAGTTTCTCCCCATCTGGTTCGTCCAAAGCCGTACAAATACAGACTCTCTCGAAGCTTTGAGAGAAAATTGTCTTTCTTTCTCACACTTGCTCTCACGCGGGGGACAGGAGCCACACACATACGCTCGCACACCCAAAAGCGAGCTGCACGGCAGGCTGTAATCAGTGGCTCTATGACAGTGGGGGGAGGCAGGCTGGTGGGGGAGACAGGGGGACAGGAGTGATAACAGATTGAGCGACTCTGATAAACTCTCCTTTAATGGCTCTGCCTGTCCCCCCCTCGCCTCTTTTTTTCTCCAGCACCTATTTAGTGGAGTCTTTCACTGCTGCAGGGATTAGGCTGCTGGATAAGGGCAAGTAAACATGGGCTGCTTCTCTGAGCAAGCAATGGAGAGACAGAGACAGGGAGAGATAGAGAGAAGGGAAGAAAGGGAAGGGAGGAGAGTGAGAGGGAGGGAAAGTGAGAATGCTACAACGAACGAGAGTTTGGTGAGAGGGAAAGAAGCAGAGCAGGAGAGGAGGAAGAGGATTTTCTAGTGGATGAAATCGGTCACGGCAAAAGAGAGCGCGACTAGGAGGAAATTGGAGTTTGGACTTTTTTCTACATCAGATTATTGCATGATATGGTTAATTTAAAAAAAAAAAAATCCATTTGTTTGGTGTATTTTGGAGCTATTCGGAAGTATTCCGACACCTCCGTTGGGAATACGGTTAATGCGATTCCCGACGGTGTCAGAAAGGAACCTAATTCTGTGTGTTTAGCACTGGGCCATGACACACAAACCCAAACACACACAAGCTCACATGCAGACAGCAATGCAAACATGGATTACTGTGATGTCTTAATCACAGTGTGGCAGGCAGGCAGACAGGTCACGCCGTCTTTACCGAGTTCCTAGAAAAGCATTTCAAGTACAGGATACACTGATGACACTTTTGAAGGGGTGAGATGAAGATAGCAAACTGATGGCAACTGCTTGAATAATTTCGTAATTAAAGACAACACTATTACCCTTACTGTGTTTTACAGCCACAATGGTAACTGAGTGAAAAACAAACTTTGATTGTTGATTATGGAATTGCTGTGGAATAAATTGCAAAGTTATTAAAAAAATACAGAATTAACCAGAATGGCTGGACTATAAACGGCTTTGAACTGGGCTAACTGCTAATCATGATATCTATTAGTTAAGCTTTTAATCAGCCACCTGCCTAATTGCATAATCAAATCAGCAACCTCTCTAAAAGAAGGTGATGCGTGGATAACAGTCTGGTGCTCTTTTTAAATGTTCGCCTTTCCAAAGGTGAATGTAAACCAAAAATACATCATCTGAGACCCATCAAGCAAGCCGCATGCAGGTCTGCAAATCGCAACACTTACATATGCATTCATCCATACATGTGTTTACATTAGCAACTGCATCTTTAGGGCAAAATGGTAATGGAATGTTATTATTATGGTTTGTTTATCTCTATTAGTGTTCATTTTGTCAGCTATTTTCAGTTTTAGTCTTAGTCCTGTGTTAAATGTCCTTGTTAGTTTTTATCATATTTAGTCAACCTTTTCCTGTTTAGTTTCAGTCAAGTTTTAGTTGACTAAAGGTCTCAACATTTTAGTCTAGTTTTATTCAAAGAAAATCTAAAGTATTTTATTCTAGTTTTAGTCGAAGAAAACCTGAAGTATTTTAGTTTAGTTTTAGTCAATGAAAACTTAACATTTTAGCAATAAGATTATTGTTAATTAACCATTAATTAATTACTTAATTAATTTTGGCAGCCATTTTTAATTTAGTCTTAGTCTTACTCAAATGTACAGTTTAGTTATCATATTTAGTCAACCTTGTCCTGTTTTTGTTTTAAGTCAAATTTAAGTCAACAAAATGTATGAGCATTTTAGTCAGGTTTTAGTCAATGAAATCTTAGTCACATTTTCATCATGCTGTATAATGGTTAAACTGATTAAAAAAAAATATATTTTTGCTCAAAATTATAATCGTAATGATTGTTGTTGTATGAGAAATGCATTTTTGCTTTTTATGCATTGCACTTTCACCAGTAAGCACAAATGTGACCCTGGACCACAAAACCAGTCTTAAGTCGCTGGGGTATATTTGTAGCAGTAGCCAAAAATACATTGTATAGGTCAAAATTATTGATTTTTCTTTCATGCCAAAAATCATTAGGATATTAAGTAAAGATCATGTTCCATGAAGATATTTTGTAAAAATCCTACTGTAAATATATCAAAACTTAATTTTTGATTAGTAATATGCATTGCTATGAACTTCATTTGAACAACTTTAAAGGTGATTTTCTCAATATTTAGATTTTATTGCACCCTCAGATTCCAGATTTTCAAATAGTTGTATCTCGGCCAAATATTGTCCTATCCTAACAAACCATACATCAATGGAAAGATTAGATTATTTATAAATCTCAATTTTGAAAAATTGACCCTTATGACTGGTTTTGTGGTCCATGGTCACAAATCAACAGAATGTGGACATATGGTTTATTTGACCTCATCTAGTGTACTCGTTTATTATAGGCTTTTTATTAAATAAATTAATACCAAAGACTTATGCACTCTCTCTGTCTATATTATAAAAACTGGTAAAACAAACAAAAAAATATTTCACCATTAACAGTGAAATTCCTAATAGTAATTTAAATAATTCCAAATTGCAATAGCCTGTGTTTCTCTATTAAAACAACACCGGTTGATTAAGTGCATTTGTGATGCGATCTAGGAGAACCCAACACGTGGTGAATTTTTTTTTAGGTTTTGATACCATATGAAAGCAAGCCCTTTCCAAAACTGTAGTAACCAAAGTTATGGCTATCTTAAGCTGGCTGATAGCGATGATTTTCAGGAATGGAATTTTGAGATAAAACAAGTTCAAAGTGAAACGGCTTTCACTTTACGGCTTTTCACAGGTTTAACGAGAGCTGTCTGTCAAGTCAGGAGCACTATACTGCATCATTACACAAACAGACTAATGTCTGTTTTGCATTGTTTTCATGGGCATTGTCTCTGAACTTTTGATCACCCCTTGTGTGTTTAGCCTACCTTGTAGTTTATATTTAAAAAAGCGAGCGCAGCGCAACTTTTCGTGCATTGTGCATTTAACAGATTGTCATCTGACTCCTCCTCTTTAGTAACTTCATCATCTGATCCTTCATCTCTGGATGTGAAATAGTCCATTATAACATTGTTTAGGGCTCTGACATCACCCCGATTGAGCAGATTGAGACAAGTACGATTGTTTAAGTGAGCAGTGACAGTACTTCAGACTGCGTTTTTGCGCTCCGCCATAATCACCATATTAAAAAAAAAAAAATAATAATAATAATAATAATAAAAAAAACCTTGTGTGCCATAGTTTGCACCGGACTGGGGGGAATGTGCATTGATACACCTTTATGAAATATGTTACGTGGTTTATTTTAATAGGTTAACTGTTTCTGTGGTGTTAAGGGAAAGCACCTCAGCAGCGTGTTCATAACATAAGAGAAAGACACAGTCATTTCTGCTTGCTGCAATAAATCGCTGTTTTTCTGCACTAAACAAGTGAATTTTGCCAAGATATTTTTAGAGATGATAGATGTTATAGAATAATAATTTAATGAAAACCTAATTTTGACCAAAAAAGCTGACATTCAACCTATTTTTCGAACTTCCTGAAAATGGAAGCTCTGATTCGGCGATTTGAACTCTTGTTATCTGGCAACAACACATGAAAGCTTGTGTAGCAGAGGCATGTAAAGCAGTCCACAATAACATTTTGTCTCCTTTTCTTTGACGAAAATTAACACTACTCTGTGTTCTGTTATGAAATTAAAATACATGTCTGACATGAAAATACACACTACTTGATTGTCAAAAATTAATAAATAAATAAATACATTTCTGGTTAAACCTAAAGATTTTAGTTGTTCCTATTTTTCTGCTTTAGTTTTTAATGTAAGAGCAGGTGCAGCCATTTGTAACTTCCAGTATCATGTAAACAGTTACTTGATATTGAATTTTTTGAAATGTATTATGTATATGTAATACTTCTAGTTGACTAAAGCAGCTAATACATCGGAATTCACCAAAAAATAGCTTAGTTCTGTGTTCTGTAATAAGGTGGATAGCAAGATAATTTAGTATTTATTGTTGTTAAAGCAATGCAGAATTAAACCACTTATATTTTGGAATATTTATAACCCTATTACAACAAAAATCATATACATGTAAATCTATGTTAAAAACCATTTGGGATAGAAATGACTTAAAAATGAGCAGAAGAAAGATTTTAGGAAGAGGAATGCACTTGACGCTGCTGTATACTGATGACGGTATTGTGCTTCCAATATGATATTCAGGATGTCTCTCTCTCCGAACACAGTGCTGCATCAAGCTGCAATCAGCCCTCTTCAGCTGGGTCTGATTGTGGTCAGCTGCCATGAGTAGGCCTTAAACAAACACCTTGTGTGCTGTCATTGTTGGCCTGTGCGTTTCAGCACGAGGCTGGGCCACCACAGCCAAGTGTTTCAATTCCTGAAGAGCTTCCAGAAGAAATTAGTATGTAATGACCGCACTCTGCAAGAAGAAAGGCCCATTATGGCTCTCGCTGACTGTACTTGGCTTTCATTTGCAAGCTAAATGGATGCGCGCGAAGGTGAGAGTTCACTAGCCATTCAAGTATTTGGCTTTAACAGGCTCCAGCACTCTTGCTTTAATTCAAGCAGAAGGACAAGTATGAATAATCGCTCTAGATAAGACTCATCAAAACACGGTTCCAGCGCCTGCCTGCCTGCCTTTTTTTTTAAGCCCCCGAGCCCCTTTCTCGTCTCCCTCCTCCGCGTCCAAATGGACAGTGAAGCCCGGTGACAAAATGCACTTCAAGTTATGTCTTTTAACTTGCGATTTGCTCGCCATTTGCTGTTGTTCACCGAACCTGGTACGATTTTGACGGAACATGCTCAGTATTGAAGCTGTGGTGATTTTTGTAGAAAAACAAAAAAACGCAATATGGCCCTATGAATGTAATTCGGCTAAAATAGCAAGCGATCGTCACCTGACGCTAATACACGAGCGGCTTTGCCCCCTCCTCCATCAGACAGCCCGCACTCCCCGTAGCATATATAGCCCTCCTAAATGATGTGTGTGTGGCCAATTTGTAGAGAATGACTGTGTAAGAGATGTCTCTTTGTTAGCCCATAATAACCAAGGACGGAATGTTTTATTTAGATACATGAGGGTGCACAGCCAAAAGCGCTAATTCGTGGCCCCGAGGGTGTTCATTTCACGTAATGTATGCACAGGCTAATTTATAACACTGTGACTAATTTCCATTTCTTGTGCTTGGAGTTGCCTTGCTAATTACGGGATTTTTTTCTTTGGTCATTTTTTCTCGACTCCTCTTTCATAATTACAGCTCAGCATTCAGGGAAGGAACTGTTGCAAATGAGATGGGCCTTGCCGTGTTGGGCGACTGATGCACTCCTGCGTCCAGGTGAGCCCAAATCCCTGACAAGAGCCGCCGTTTCGCCCCCATCTGCTCTAGTTGCCGCTCGCCACGTGTCTTTGATGTGAGCCGTCCTCGCGCTCGTGCGACTCTACCTTATCCTGTTTCCCAATGATCAGATAGAACCGCCTGTAATTAGCTGGGCGACTTTAATTAGGAAAAAGTTAACTGTTACATGAAAGCTGCCACATCTGTGATCCTACTGCTGCCTTGGCGTCAGGCTCCCAGGGGGTCCCCATCAAAGGGCTCCCTCCCGCTGCGCAGCCCCACTCTAGCATGCTCTCCTCTGCCAAATCAGGCCTGCCGATGCCAAGTGACAGAGCTGAGCGAAGACACAGACATGAGTTAACTGTGCAAAACAAAAACAGAAAAAAAAGAGGAGGACCGAACGCATCACTTCGGTCTTTCTTGTCTCTCGTTAGGCGAGGAACACAAGGCCGACACAAAAGGATCTGAGGCCAAACAATGTCACTTAACAAGACATCACTGGCTCATCATTAGCAATTTGCCAGGGCATAATTTGTTCCTCCCCTCACATAATAGGTGTCTTGGGATGTCGTGAAAGGCCCGGCGCTTGTTTCGCTGTTTATTTTTCTTGGCCCGAGTCTCAGAAGCAAACTCGCCACCTATGGCGATGAGCAGGACGGCGCTGTCGTGATTTAGTTTCGCCGTTTCGGTAAGCAAGACCTCCTTTAATTAACTCCCAAGCTCATCCTCTTTCATTTAGGTATCTATTTATCTATTTTACTCGAGACAACAAGCGACCACCGGGCGCGTCTCTCTCGAAAGCGCAAAATGCTCGCCGAAGGAAGATTAAAAGCACCGAAAACTTAGCCATGTCCGCCGTCGCGGTTTCTGGCGGCTCTGTTGTGGACGGCGTTTCTTTGCCACCCCTCGGGAGGAATTACAGGGGCTGCGAGATGCCACGTGCCCTTTTTCTTCTGCTTTCCGTGCCTGCTTCGTTCTCTCTGCCCTCGTCTCTCTCTCTCTCCCAGTCATTTTCAAGAACAGCTGCATTCTGCTATAGTAGTGTTAAATATGCTCAAATGGCTTGACGTGCATCACTGCCATTAATCAGAAAGAAAAAGGCTTTTAATTTCATTGTGCTTGCATCCTGTTTTCCCCACAGATGGTACAGACAGGGCTCTAGAAACCAGCTCGTGCTCTGTCTGCCTGTCCCATCGCTTCCTATTCTGTGGGCCTTTTGTCATCGGCAGACATTGAGCTGCCATTTATATTCAGCGGACACGTGCACCGAGGAAAAAGGCATGCCAGCTCATAACAACAATAACATGATGCGAAGACACAAATACATCACACGTCCTGACAAGTGCGCTTCAGATGTCAATCACTCTGAGAGGAGCTCGGGGCTTTACTCCTTACTCGCCATTAGCGGCGCTTAGCATGCTAATGAAGCCGTCCGTACTATCTAAGATGCCGCCCCATGTATTTTTGTTTTCATCTGGGAACGTTTAAGCCTTCCGTTTGAGCCGTCCGAGGCCGCGAAATCCAAGAGTTGTCTTCAGAAACGCAACTGTAGTGGTACTACATTATATCAGCTATCCAGTCAATTTTAGACCAATTGAAATTTCCTACCCGTCTACCTCTCATCCGAGCTCAAACATGCATTAATTTGTCAAGCTTAACAACGGTAGCATAAATTGCTAAGTCCTTCATTGTTGAGTGTGTTAAATGTACAGACATGCACCGTGTAGCACTGACATAGCGCCTCTCCGCTGGCACAGTGAATGAGGAGATTGTGAAATCGATTTCCACATTGTATTTCACACCCTTTCATCAGGCATGGTTCCGCTGCCTGGAAAGCTCACAATTTCAAAAGCACTTAACATACTCTAGCCCTTTTGTTCAAGCGGCACGCTACTTCTGTTGAGACATCAGCGCAAATAAAACCAAATATCAGCATGGCAGTGACTTGAACTGAAGAACAACCAAATTAGTCCTAGCTAATGTATCTTCATTACTGTTTGTCTTCCCCCGGCACCAAAAGAAGCTGACGCGCTAATGATTGCGCCGCATTAAAGCGGCAGCTTCTTCTGTCACTTTGAATGTGAGACGCAAAAGCAGATTATTACAGAGATTTCTTACGTTCCCTGCTGTGAACACCAGAATGACACTTAAAATATAATGATGTTTATAACCACGCTCATTAGCACGGCTGTGTCTCTTCCGCAGAAATAATACTCCTCTTCATGGGAGCCAAACAGATTTAAAATTGCAGCAGAAGAGAAGCAGGCAGTTATTTTGAGAAAAAAATATTGAACACAGAGAACGGGCTGTCTGTTTTGTCCTGATTAGAATGCATACTTTAGGGAATGCCGTGTACAGTTGGGGAAGAGAATGCTGGGTTTTCACGTTGTGGTGAGTGTGAATGTATCATCGTCATATTTCCATTTTTCATACTGTTTTAAAAGACACTGACACCTTTAAAGCAACGCTGTTCACTCATTTTGAAGTCAAGGAGGGACGGTGTAGAAGAAACAGGAAGACGTAGACTATACTTAACCTGTATTTTTCTATTACAGCTACAACTCTACCTACAGATACAAAGTAGAAAAAGGGAACACATATTCACAATTAAGAGTTTTCCCTTAGTAATAGTTTCAAGGCAATTGTTAAGTTTAGGTATGGGGCAGGTTTGAGGGATCAAAAATATAGTCATGCAGAATAAGGCATAATGTGTGCTTTATAAATAGGGTACAAAGGGGCACACCCTAAGAAAAAAAAAGTGCTTTTCACTGTGCCCAAAGTGTATGATTGCAGAAAATATATACATTTATACTGAATATTTATGGAGGAACAGACTTTGTGTGAAAACAAATCATGCAAGTCGTTTATTTTGTTTAAAAATCTTATAAATGTATGGGGAGCCAAAGGCTCAGCAGCATGGGGTAAAAAGGCACACAGTATTGATTTAAGTACTTTAGCTAAAATAATGTTATATATATATATATATATATATATATATGATATTACATATTTGCTTATTTTGATAAAGGAATTAATTTTTGTTTAATAAATATTGTTATATTTTATTATTATTATTATTATTATAATAAAAATAACTGATATTTTATTCTATAATATGATTAATAGCATGTTTTTAAATATGATGGTTTCTTTCTAAACATGATGATTATCTTGAAGATGGGCACCCAACATAACCTAAATAACATTTACCATCTGAATCTAGCAATGTCATGTCAACAATTGGAAATGTCAGCCTTCTGTTAATTATCGTGTTAATTATTGTGCCTTTTAGCCACAACAGCAGGGGCGCTTTTTACCCCAAATGCCAAAATTTTACGTTTTCATTCGTTATTTAAAAACCGTTGCTTTAATTATCATAAAAAAACTGAAAATCATTAAGAAGATATTTGTTGCAAGATATATTCAAGAATTTTAGCGATTCTCATTTGCTACTTCAATCTACAACATTTTTAAAAACATATAAATATTAGATCAAGTAAGCACAGAATCGATCACGTCAGGCATCAGTCAAATTTGCAGGTGCATCTTGAAAAGCGGATGTTTTGGAAAATGCCGCACCACGTTTTTCTGCCATCTAGTGGTTCAGTGGAAAATAATATCAAAGGCACCTTTTACCACGGGGAGCATTTAGCCCCGTTGTACCCTACTAATGAATGTCCAGTATTCTAGTAATATGCAAGCTAACAAGCAGCTAAGTAATAGTGAGAATTGGTCCTTAAAATAAAGTAAAATAAACCGAAATTGTTACTAGGATTCATCATGGTATGCAGTGACAGCACAGAAAGTGCATGCATTATTAGTGGTAATAGTAGTAGTAGAAGTGTTTCCCCTCCATTATATTAGGGGGGTGGCCCGCCTCCCCAATGGCACCCCCAGCCCCCCTTGAAGGTCAAATTAATTTAATTTAATTTTATTTTCTTTATAGCACCAGATAACAACAGAAGTCATTTAAGGTTACCTTTCCGATAGAATGATACAAATACATATTACAACCAGATTAACCACTTAATCATAGAAGAAAGTTTTACAACTATTATTAAAACTTTTTTAACAGAATATTCACACACATTTTCTTCCATGTTTGTTTGCCAAAAAATAAAAGGGTTTAATTTTCATTTGATTAAAAATAAATAAATGTTTAATGGCTTCATTTGATTATCAAAAAAATTAAAATAAAAAAAAATCTGAAAAAAAAGGAAAGAAAAATATTGTATAGCCCTATTGTTCAAAACGTTGAAATTGAGAATATTGGATTTGTTTTTTTTTTTCACTGAAATAATTGTTATTATGGAGTAAAGTATCGAAAAAAGTACCGCTGGGTACTGGCACCCCTGCCATACCCCCACCCTCCCTAGGGGAAACGCTGAGTAGTAGTATTTTGTATTTAAAATTAAAGGCAAAGCTTGTAATAGTCTGTGCATGACCTGAAAACATCCCTAAGAAAACAAACTCAACTTGTTCTCTCAAATGTTGTGAACTGAACCGAAACTGAATTTGTATAAGGGGCCAGTGTTATAGTGTTGACAGTGATTGATAGCAGAGGAGACACTGCTGTAGTACTGTTTGTGCAAAAACAATACTGCTAGGTTCATCTCTTTCAATAAGCTCTTTCGTTCTAACCATCTTCTGAGAAAGGAAAAAAAAAATTGCGATGCAAATTTACTTCCCTTCAGAGTGCATGGTCACAACGGTTATTTGTTGCACTTTGTGGCAGGGAGTACAGTAGACGTAAGGCAGTACCTAAATGATTCTTTGTCTACGCAGACATAAGAAAGTACTGATTGCGCTGTCAGTGTTAATCCGACAGCAGAGGGAAGCAGTCATTTATCTAATGACACAGTTTTCCATGTGAATGATCAATGCCTAATGAAGAGAGGGGAAATGATGGCACTGCGAAGTACTGCTCCTTTATCAGAAACAAAACCTTTTTCTTGTTTTGTCCATAATAGTTTCAGAATCGAACAATAAACGATAGCTTTTGTCATGCCATGCCTCTAGAGTCACATTGTGCTTCAATTAATACTGTACGATAGGAATTGGTTTGGTTAAACCGAGGAATTTGTCACGTTCCAGATTGATCCTCTTTGTTTCAGCTTCAGACACTTAGGAAGCATCATCCACACAGTGCATTGGAGTTCATCCTTTTTCTCCCCCATCTCTCTTTAAATCGTTCATCTGTGCAAAATGACAGAAGACATTTTTAAACAGCTTAAATTGTTAAAGAGGCGTAGAACATAGTTAAGTGGTTCAGATACAGCTGTTAATAGAGAGCCGGGTAGTGAATAGACAGGCACCTCTTTCAGCACTCTCCAGAACATTTAGTTTAACTCTCAATGTACTTCTGTGTGTGTCTCTTAGGTCAATTTATCTCTGCTGGGCTCTCTTGATAGAACTGAATAATACAGGAGAGAGAGGGCACTGGCGCATACCTGGAGTGACCTCTGTTTGCTTCATATCTCCAAGTGCTGGAACTAGTTCTTTTCTTCGAATTGGTCATAATGGAGGAATCTGTTGTGGTTTTGTTGCTGTTGGGCTGCAGCTGATGTCACTGTAAATTGGATGTGCTCATAAATAGATTGGTACAAAGGGAGCATTTGAAGACTGGTGACCATGCAAGGTCTGACTGAGGTGCCTCCTACACAAGCGCATATAGATTTGCTCTAGCTGACTGCTGCGGTTCACCTATTAGCGAGCGGGCTTTTCAGCACTTTACATTGACTCAGTGTAGCATTGTGAAAGTAAGCATATGTACTGGACATTAGAACGCTAAAGTTCCGCAGAGTACAGCTTTGATTTATCAATGCCACTGCAGCATTGTAAAGCTGTGAGAACGTACCGGCATATGGTGAAAACCACGTCATCATCAGAAAGCGTTATCGTGATTTTATAGAGATCAGCGAAAATAATCGCAAGCTGTATCTAAATGCTTGCATTTCACAGGCGATCGAAGCGATGAAAACTTGTCTCCCTCAATCCGGTCTTTTGAAATCATGAATAGAGAATAAAATTGAAATAGGACTCATATCGGAATCTGTCTTAACTAAGTCTAGGGATTCGTGCATTTTGACAGGGCATTTCAATTGCACTGTCTGAGAGAGATGTTGAAGGACAAAAAAAGACAGGAAACTTTGACAAATATCATTCTTAACATTCAAATGGCCTCTATTGTCATTATGGACGCTGAGATTAAGTTCACCTCATCAGACATGAGTATGACAGGTGACTCAATAGGTTGATGCCAAGCCGCGAGCAGAGGAGATTAGCAGGGCACTGATATCATTATTTGCAGCTATCGGGGATTCAGCAGGGAGGCAATTGTAATTTCTAGGCTTATTAGTCCACACTCTGTGCGGGAGAAAAGCCTGGTGATAAAGCTTGCCGCTGACAGCCCAGCATTTCGCCACCAAGTGCTGTCACCGTGACACTTACCAAATGCCAGCAAGCTAGCAGCCTTGTAATCCTGCCTAATAGAGGTTAAAACAGACCACTGAGAGGTGCTCATTGATGATCAAAACAAATGGCGCTATTTGAATTCGGATCTTGCGAACAACTCACATCATGTTCTTTTTCGCAGAACCGTTCCCGTTCGTTAACATTCCTTGTCTTCGTGTTGAGGAAGCCGCCATACGTTGCATTCTGTTTACTACACGATTTGCTGTTTTAAACTCGTCGGCTTTGATGAAGTCTCTCGCTAAAGCTGCTTCCTGTGCTATCCTGTTCTGACATCTGTCTCTCAAACGGCGTCCTGTGCCCACAGTGGCCCTGAGGGGCCTTCCGTCGGTGCGGTTCTAAGCCTAGAGCTCTTTGGCAAGTCTAATTAATATTCCTCGCTGCTTCTTCGTTAAGCTCATTAATGTTTGTGCATGTCCATTACTTGCGCGCGATGTAAACAAGCCTGGAAATGAAGGCCCTTTTGGAGACCGCAACAGTCACCACCTCCGTGCTCAGGGAGATTAATGTTTGTGCATGAATCCTCCGCTGGCCAGATTTGCACATCTAAATGCAGGCATGAATTGAAACAAGCCTGGAAATGAAGGCCCTTTTGGCTGCCAGTGCCCCTCATTACTCTTCAGTCACCACCTCCGTGAAACAACTTCAGAGCAGGGAGACTATTTTTACATGCGTGTCGTACGATAACCTTCGCACATTAGGGGCACGCGCTTGTCGTTTTATTAGCGATGGAAACAATTCCACAACTGAGGGCGGAACAAAAATGACATTCATCGAGATCCCCTGAGAGCTGTGGATTTGATTTCGTCTTCAGGTACTGACATTTCAGAGTAATATCCTATGCAGTCCGGCAAGACGGAAGTGCTCCGTGCAGCCGTAGAGGACCGCATGCGGACACTGTGACAACATAAGTAATCTCACAGAAATTAGAAATGTCACCTTTTAAAAGGCCTTTCATATTCCCTCTATTGTGAAGTGTACGGAAGACCCGACTAACACCCATGAAAGGTTAATTATATTTCACAGCGAAGAAAACTGTGTTAGGGTTTCTTTATTTCCCTCGTACTGGATTTATCTCTGTTCAGTTCAGTTATGCTTAATTCCATCTGCCCGTCCGTTGTTTTTGGAATACTTTCTTCTGTGTGCGTGACGCGTTTGGCCGCAACTTAGCGCGAAATAACGGACCGGTGAGACGGGATGAGTTTCAGTGTGGGCGTATTGGCTGAAATCTACCTTGGTTTACCTCGACTGCAGCAATTATCATTAAGCCCCCTATATAAGCGTTCCTTTCAGACAGGGCTGAAAGCGCTGCGAGACCCACATATAATATTAGATTAAATGGGCCCCCCCAAAAAATCAATACACAATGCAAATGAAAAGCAGCACAAGTAGCCACTCAGTATGCATATTTTCTGTCAAGTACACTCTCTGACCCGCTGCAGTGCGCTTGCCAGCAAACTCGGCACTCTGGAAAATAACAGCTGATGTATTGTAACACCGCTCCTACTTGCTCCCTTCCCGCTATATCTGCGCTACAATAAACCAGCTATGAGTAACCAATGTATTGAACAGATGCTGGCACAGATTCATTTGCTGATTGCATGTAGAGATAATGTTTGCTTCCTTCCGCTGCAAACCTAGCTGTAATGAACAGCTCCAAGCATGAGGCACTTGTTTTGTGTCAGGGATGTACAAGGATACAACGGCGCAAAAGGAGGCAATTATGTGTCGGGCATGTGTTGGGTGAGCCCACGCCTCTCTCCTCCGCTTTGTGTCCATTGTGTGTGGAATTACCACTGGACGTAAACACGAGGGGGAAGAACACTCACAGTGGAGCACAAGATACAGAGTGACTACAGTGCAAACAGATAAGTGCTCATCGCGTAAGTCTAACCAACGGGTCAGAGTCAATATTACCTGTCGGCTCTGAAGATTCTCAGTTTGCATCCCAACTAGTTGGCACTTTATGAAGCAAGGTTTTCATCAGGCTGAAGTGTTGCTGCAAAATTTAACCCGTCTCGTCATTTGCATTTTCCATTTCAGTTGCACTCAAAAAGAGCACACATTTATTTATGTGTTTATGTGTCGCTAGCATTATAAAATAGAAAGATCTATACATATTACATTTGTAATAAAATAAGAAAAGAGTTTTAAACAGGGATGCATGATATTATCGGACCGATATCGGAATCGGCCGATAATGGCTTTAAATGTAAATATCAACATCGGCCTGATATGAAAAATTAGAGATTGAATGCATTAACTCACATGTGCTCAGGGTGTGCTAGCGGTTAGATCACGTCAGCACTGTGGCTCATTCTTGAAGCAAAGTTTTGTCTGAATGGTGATTAGAGTCACTGTTTTGGATCGGATTGTTCTGCAAGGAGTTTAAATTCCGCAGGGGGCGCTGTTAGCATACTTCTAATAAAATGAAAGTAAAATACACAACATTTAGACTGTTTCTGATTAAATAAAGCAGTAACTGATGTCATTATGAACTCTAAAAGAGTTTATGAATATTTACAACTCTTTTGCTTTAGACCATCTACAAATGTTAAAGCTTAAAATAAAATGTTAATGTTACCACTGCAAAAAATCTTTCTGAAAATATTTTCAAAGACTTCATTATTGTTTATTTAATGCTAACAAATAAGTTTGTGTTAAAAACTAACCAAAATGAAAAATAGCGGAATTTGCTAGAACAAAGACATGAACGCTTCTCCAGAGAGCAGGGTCGGCGCCAAGGGGGGGCCAAGCCCCCTCAAATGAGTTACTGTACACCCCCTTTCCACCCTCTCCCCTCCTTGCTGAACGTGGTCGTTTTCGAAAGCGAAAGTAAAACCAAAAAACAGTTCGCATAAGAAAGCGATTGACTATCCATTATGACATGTAGGCATTTTTATATTTATGTACACAATAATAATCTTTTACATTGTAGTCTTTACATTTTTAATGTTTGGCATGTTTGCGTGCTGCTGCGCGTACCTGTGTGTGTAATAAGCAGAGTGTATGTGCATTGTGCACCTGCCTATAGGCGCATATTACTAATGCGCTCTTTGAATAACAAAAAAAATACTACGCAGGTTTCATTTGGTCAATGGCGCAGTCTAGTTTAGTTGTCTCAAAATAACAATACGCCTGAACACACCTCGTTTTCAGACCAGCACGCTCATGGACGCACAAAAGGGCGCAAATGCATTTGCTGTTTAAACAACGTGGTGCAGGACGTGAAAATGATAACTGCGTCGAGCTGAAACTAGCAATAAACACTTGCGTCGTGCCGGCGCCGCATTGCGCCGGGTGCATGATAGTTTCCAAACAAAAGGAATTATATTGGTGTCGAGTTGAGTTGAAAAATATCAGAATATCGGCGCATCCTTAGTTTTAAATGGTAACAATAAAGAAAATAACAAAGTGTATTTTCTTTTTCTGTAAAAAACATTTTTTTCTGTATTGTGTAGGTGCTTGTTAGATTAGTTTGTTTCATCTACCATTTTTCTTTATTACTTTATTTTATATCTTCTATGCTTTTCTTTTTGTCCTGGTTCTTGTCACACACCTCAGTAGAGAGCATTTGAATGTATTGTCAGTTATGGTGTGAACTCATTATTGAAAAGGTCAGGTCAATACATAAATGTATAGCACTGTGTTTGGTATCCCAGTCCTCTACTGGAAGTCTCTGGGGAAACACAAAGCAGACCCAAACACACAGCAGCCTTAAAAGAGCTGTCAGTCATCCAGACTCTTCATCCCAAACCTCTTTTGTAATTGGAAGGAATAGTGTTGCAGAACTTAGTAAAAAGGATGTGATTGTTGCATAATGATATCCTCTGCATAAAGGGACATAGGTACTGATATTAAAAGTGATATAAAAAGTTTGGTGGTTTCCTTACCATAATATGAGAACTATTCAGGGCTCATTTTGCTAGTGTTTTTTGTTGTTGATAGGGCCATGGTGTAGCAGTTAGCTGTGGTGCTTTTTCAAATGACTGGTGTTCACATCCCATTTCCCTTTTTTCCTCCCAGCACATATCCTGTTGATCTGCTGTATGTGCAAAATAAATAACACCCAAAATTAAGAGGTGATTGTTTTTGACATGCCTCTTGATGTATGTTTTATTGAGAAATGCCAAGAATGCATTGCTGAACTGTGCTTGAACAGTCGACATGAGATCAATTAAACTGAGAACTATGAGCATCATGCTTGCAGCTCACCCTTGTAGAAGTGTGTTAACCCAGTGGTCCCAGCATAGAGCTGCTTTTCTTCTGTCGTGGCATTGTCCATTCACACCCCCTTGGCTCTTAAAGAGTCATATCCTGCCCTGTTTGGCTAAAGAAGACTTTCTGTCTGTATGGACCCTGTAACCCCTCCTCCTTGTCCGTCACAATGGGAGACTTTAAGCTTCGACACTGGTGATGGGGCAACAGGACGGACCACCAGCACACTTGGCCACCGCATGTCCCATAATCGGAGAGCAAAACAAAAGCACATTGAGGCCTCCCAGCCTCTCCGTTCTTTTGTGAGACGACCCTAAGGTACTAACGCTCACAAGGCACCACAGAACCACTTCCTGTGCCTCGACCGGCAAGAAATTTATCACCCGATCCATCAATAACACATCCGTTGGAGCTGGAGATGGATGTCTAATAAGATGACTTTGTAGATGCTTGGTAATTGGTGGTCCTTTTTCGGAGTCGTTTTTTATACAATGGGTCCTGTTATTGCCAGTTTTTTTTTTTTCTTTTTCTTTTTTCTTTTGTCCCTCTGTCTGCCTTTCTAATATATGAGAATTGGTGGGGGAGCTTCACTGTCCCATTGGCAGATATCAGGAGAGCTCTGTCTTCACCCTGCCTGCTGCAGCTTCACCCTTTGTTGGGCAGCTCTAATAGGATTAAAATGGGTTTCCAGGTCTATCAGGGAAAGCTCCACACCAGCCGTAAATGGACGCATCTCTTGGGGGACGTGTCATTGTTGTGTTTCGTCCAGCCATAATGTTTGGGGTAAACTCCTGGTGTCCTGGTGTGGAGGGGCAGAGAGAAGGCATTGCCTGAGGTCAAGCCAAGGGAAAATCCCAGGATTATGATAACGCTCATTACAATGCACACAAAGGCAATGGGACCAGAGAATACACAAATAGGGCGCTTATGTCAAACAGCGTGGGCCAAAGGATTCTCTCCTCAACCCTGACATTGATTAAGCTTGGCCCAGCTAGAACCTCTCTCCACAGTGTGTACGGTACAAGATGCAAGTGTATCACTGAATATGCAAATAATTCTAAGTGTATAATATAAAATAATTTTTAAGTTACCTAGTGGCAAAATTTGGGACAATTATGTGAGTGCAAGGGTGAAAAATCGATGCATAATATTGTCCTGACGCCTTTGAGGACATGTATGTCTTTACTTAGGCTGGCCAAATCAAAACAAATCTTTTTTTTGGTAAAGTACTGGTTGTGTTGATCTGCATTTTAGTGGCCAAAAGTTATATTCACACCAACCTGCTATTGAGACAACAATGAGAACAATTTGCATACAGATAAGACTGTACAGAATCTGCATATTTCATTTCTATTCCAGCAGTAACTGAATTTGGCAAAAGCCCAATGTCAGAAAAACCTAGCAGGCCACTACATTCTGACCCGCAAAGCTGTAAATGTACTGGGGCTGGCACAGAGCGATGTTTGTGTTGGTTTCAATGGGCCTCTTGAGACTACCTCCTGTGGAAAATGTGACTTCACATGTTGCATATGAATATGACAACAGCATATCAAAATATAGGATGCTTTTTGTTCTTCAAAACTACGGAAGTTCGTTGCATTAAGAATGCCACTATTTAGCACGTTATCCATAAATGTGGTATGCTCTATGAGTGCTGTTTAGTCAAGTTCCGCCTTACAAATGCAGCGCTGCAGTTGAGCTATTGAAAACTGTTGTAGACAAAAAAATTTGTACTGTCAGTGCCAATGGGCTTTCCTTAAATAACAAATCATTACCATTTACCAACGCACTCTCATAAGGACACATGATTCTAGCAACTTTTATCCTGCACTATCCAAATGTCGTTCTGGTGCCTTATTCATTTTGTTTGTTCATCACCTTATCCAAGGCAAATTTAAATGTTACATTTTCTTTTTCTGTTTTCCGTGGGGCACAAAAGGAGATTTTATTTTCATTTCTTTAACATCTAAGCTGCAGCTTTAGTAAAGTCAAAAGCAGCATACAACTAGTACATTTTATTAGCCTTTTAAAGTCATAGTTTTGTGTCAGGAATAGACCAGCATTTATATTTTTATTCACTGATAATCAGTCCCTGCTCCACACTGTGTCTGTCAAATTTATGAAAAAAAAAAAAAATAGGTAGCTGTGGTTGCCTGAATTTTACTGTAAAAAAACGGTAGCAACATTTTAGGTTTTACTCTTTTAACTTAAATTTACAGTTAAATACCGTAATTTCATTAACTGATATAATGTTAATATACCACCATGGTAACACATGAGAAACTGAAATTATGTAATAAACATTTATTTAACTACATTAAGTGTAACGTACAACCCTAATGTACAAAAGTGACAAGAAAAAAAAAAAACTAAGAAGAAACAGTTATTTCAACAACAACAACATTTTTTTTTAATGTAACACAGGGAATTCTGGGAATGTCGATTTACGGTTATTCACTGTAAATTATACATTCTTTTTCCACTTCCAAAAATGGTATACTACTGTAAAATTACATGTAATGTCCAATACAGTGTTTTACCGTATATAGTATGGGAATTTACTGTTAACCATTTACTGTAGCATTTTTACAGTCTTTTACCATTAAATTCACAGTCATTTTTTACAGTGCACACTTAAATCTCATTCAAAATTGTATGCCTGTTACAACAGGTTTGCCTTTAGTGATGTGAAATTAGTGATGTGAAAGTATTGTATCTGCTTTTGTCTGACTGTTAAAATACAGTGAAGTGGTTAGGGTTTTTTTTTATTATGCATTTCGTATTTTTAGTAATATTTAAAAATATTTTATGATTATATAATAAATTTAAAACAAACATAATTCAACATAAAACATATATTCACAGTTGAGAATGTCACATATTTTGATGGTGCAGCATAGTGTCATCGTTTATACGTAGGTGTTAATACTAGTGGTGTCAGTTGATTTAAAAAAAAAAACTAATTAATTGCACATTTTTTCAGAAATTAATCATAATTAATCCCACCTAACATTAATGTTTTTAATTATACTTTTATATTGTAATAATTTCACATTTATCCTTCAAATTAATGTAGAAGCAACATAAAGTATATTTTTAATATTTGTTTAATGCCATCTTTCGTTATGACTAGGCAAGTATCACTGATACCAACTGATGTCTCTATGACTTTTTTTTCCCTAATATTTAACCATTGACTATAGCCATTCAACATTACAGTATAATTGCGAGCTATCAATTGAACATTTATTAGACTTAAAAAATAACTTAACCTGAAACAATCTTCACATAAACCCAGTAAATGTCATATAGCTACCTGTGCTATTCAGCAAGTAAAATATATAGCCTAATTTCATTAATTTATCAAAACTAAATTCTAAATTAAATAAAGATAAAGCTTAAAACCTCATAAGTTAGTTATTGATTTCCTCTTTTTAATTTTGTTCTTTGATTAACAGACATCACAACAGCTTGTCATTAGGATATTTTGGCTGCTGTTACTTTAAAAACTGCCGCTGCTGAACTTGAAGCGGTTCTGACGCTGCTTTAAATGTGACTCAGAAATAATAAATACTTACATGCACAGTTTTAAAGCAGCTTTAATCATCTTTATTTGTAACTTCATGACTTTACTGATGACATAAGCACAACATTGCATACTCGTAGTTTCATTTTAGTTTGAATATGATACAGCACTTTAATATAGCCTAAGACATTGCACACTGGCACATTTGTGCGTGCACTTAAAGAGCACGTGCTACAAGCACAGTATAACGGCTGACAGGACAGGAAGATTAGTTTTTACTGACATATGGCCTGAAAACATGTCATCTGACCGCAGTTCACTGATGTTCTACTGAAGCTCCTCGTCACCGGTACAGTTTCCATGCTCGTTTGACTTGTGCCTGACGCTGAAGTGAAGTTGGAGTGCGCATCTGAAAAATCTCCCATTTGATGTGCTTGTAAAGACGTTCCATGTCTAAACGCAATTCTTTAGCAGTTGCGAGTGGGGTGGCCAAACCTAGCTCCGCCCCTGCATTAATTACGTTAAATATTTTTTTAATGCTTTAAAATGTAAAAAATAATCGCCTGTGTTAACACACTAATTTTGACACCACTAATGAACACGTAACATTTACAAGCACAAAACGTACATTTTTGTAAATTTTTAATGATGCAGAAACATAAAATTTAGACATATTTCAACATTTTAAAACGTACAAATTGCTATGCATTTTTAGCAATTTTATGTATGTTTTATATCAAGATATTCGTATCAATGCCTTTTTATCATTTTATCGATAAGCGATTTCGATTTTTAGACCCCTTGACCTACCGCAAAACCTAAACCTACCCATTTTATAGTGAATATGCATTTTTATCATTTTATCAGTAAGCAATTTAGATTTTTAGCCCCTTTAACCTACCCCCAAACCTAAATCTACCCATTTAATAGTGAATATACATTAACAACTTTAAAAATGTTTTTATAGGCACTAATCCCACTCTGCAGAAATGTCAAAAGCAGTACCAAAAGCAGTCTAAATGATGATGCATTGCAGCCGCAGTCCTCTCTGGTGGAATACAGTTGTTTTGTATGAAGTGCAGAGCAGAATTCAAGTTGTTAATCGCTGAAAATATTATCCCGATTGACTCCATGAAGGCACATGTTTTTGCATTCAAACACACCTCACTAGAAACGGCATGTCGCAATCTGTGGCAAATGCAGGCGAAAGCCAATGAGCGTTTAATTATCCTGCCGTAAAACCTGTCATTTCTTAAAGCAACATTTGTTCTTAATGTAACATTTGAATTTAACAGTGTGGGCTTTCGAAACGAGCTGGCAGCAGAAATCACACAGAACAGAACGACATGTTATTATTTCACATTAAGTAAACAAGTAAACAATTTAATAATGAAATTAAAAACATAAAGTCATTGATATGACAAATAAAAACAATAACAAAATTAATGCCGGAATTTCAATATTCATAAGGATTCATTTTTAGATGTCGTTAATACGACATGTTTAAATGCTGAAAATACGCAAGTATTTGTACGTTTAGATGCTGTAAACACATCAGTATTGTACGTTTTAGTGTCTGAAAAAACATAAGTAAATTTACATTTTGTAGAACCACAATTTACGTAAAATACATACGAATTATCATGAGATCACGTTCGACATTCTGCCTTGGACAGACAATGGAAATGCATATGCTGTAGTTGTAATGGCAGTGAAACAATTCATGTGGCTTACTCTTTGCATATGTTTTTGTGTTACCTTAGACTCCTAAAAGTGCTGTACCCAGCATCCTTCCTAGTGCTACAGAGGTTTGTTTATGTGTGTTATCCGGATTAGATCATAAAATTGTGAAATTATTCTCAAATTGCTTTTTCGAGAATGGCAGGATACTGAAAATGTACACAAACGGAGCTCGAAGGGGAGAAAATCTTATTCTACCCTGAGTCTGATAGGCAGGCAGGCCACATTTCCATAGCTTTAAATAATGTCAATCTGGGCAGTCTCCGGATTGAAGCCCAGGCACCGCAAGGCACAATTTTGCCTTTGCCTACAGTCTGATAATTTTCAGAGCTATTGGCAACTTGGGAATTTCTGCCTGTCTTATCACTTGGGCTCAGCGAACTTCACTGCAGCTAATCGGAGCCGGGATCACTCACTCAAGGATTGCGCGATCATGTTTTTCCCCTCGCCCGTGACAGCTGTCCCCTGCCCGCATTAGCAATGCAGATGAGCCTTCCTAATAGGTTAATGCGGAACACCCGAAAATGAGGTTTAATCCCCCAGTGAAATAATCGAACACTGGCAAATTCCTTGATGTGGAGAGATAGAGTCATCGGCTGTGACTCAATTAGGCCTCATGCAGTTCAGAGCCGAGGTACCCTGTGCCCTGTGTCCCTAAACGGCGCACCGACGGCAAGGTAGGCGCCGAGCACGACTTTCCGAGCCGAAGCTGCGGGGACACCGAGGGCAGACATGACACCCACCTGACAAACCTCATCCCCTTATTTACTCCCCTTTTACTCGGCCCACCGCTGATGTCAACACACACACACACGAATGAAATGAATAAACACGTAGTCGCGGAACCTGCAGAGCAGCGATAAGTCAGGCACTGTGCGCGGGCTCTGCCACAGCAGCGCTGTTTTCAGCCTAATTGGAACTAAGTAGCAGACGCATGTGGGAGCAAATATATGGCTATATTCATATGCACGTTCCCCTATTTGGACACGGCGTCTATTTAAATATAAATTGAACTGGGGCTGCTCAAACTCAATCCAACTGATCAGGCTAATGTCAAACCCAGTCTTGCATTAGATATAGTGGTTATTATAGCCTCCTTTCTTATTTAACAAGTAACTGCATGCTGGCCTTGCTCTACCATAGTCGAAATAAAGCAATTGTGTTACGCCGGTCAGTCAATTAGCGGTGAGTGGAGAGTGTCCGCCACGTAGGCTGGGACCGCAGACGGGCCGTCAAAACGGCGCGTCTCCCCGTGACCACGGCCTCTCTAGGACGAGACAAAACGTTTCGGCAAGACTCTTTTCCGAGGAGACTGTCAAGAGAGGTTGCGCCTCATTTCTCAAAGCAGGTAGCGAGTAATAAAAAGTCCTCTCTTAAGCCGTCGTACATTAGCAATCCAGCGAGAAAAGTGAGAGCTTGGAAAATGAGCACTGTTGTGGAGGGGAGGGGTCCGTCAGACATCACAATTACAGCCTGTGCGTCTTGCGGAGAGAAAAAAAAAAGAAAAAAAAAGAAGCTGAAATCAATACAGAAACAAACTGCACAATCAGCCGGGGCTTGCTATCACGGCTGGAGTGGAATATGCAAAAACAGCAATTAAATGTGTTAGCATACACACTCTTTTCCATGATATCGGGGCATCTGTGGCATTAGTGAAGCGACTCCTTACGGATAATGGAGTCAGGAAATGAATGCGCAATCTACCTCTGTGTTTTCATCATTAGCGGGAGACAACTCCGCTAACATCGCCTAGCGATGCCGGGCGGGAAAGAGGAGAGAAAGAATTTATGTGCCCTCGCATGCCAAATTAATTCTTGTCTTGACATCTTAATTCTCAGTTCTTGTGTGTGGTCAAATCAGCCCGCGATAGAAAAGCAATCAAGCAATTATTCCTAAATTATATTTGCCCAACACACACTGATTGGTTATTCTTTTCTTATTGGCTAAGCTCATTAATTCTGAGCAGCTTGCTTGTTATGCCTGTGCCGTTACTCCTTTCCCTCTATCCCCTACCCCCTCTCTCTTTCTCTCTCTCTGTCTCTCTCGCTCGCTCGCTCGCTCGTTCACCCTCTTTCCCATTCTGTCTTCTGCCGTCGCCTATCTTCGGTTGCCAGCCCTGCCAATGTTTCAAGATGACACACGTTTCAGAGAAAGCCCCCCCTCCCCGATCTGTGGCATTGTCTCCTCCACCAATTACCATGCCCATCTCTGATTAACTTTGATGTGGAACCTAATGAGATAAGGCCGACCGTCGAGGCAGTGGCTGATAGCTGCCTCATTTATGCCCGTGCGAGGCATTGCTGAGCCGCGCTGGCTAATGAGAGGAGAAGGGGAGTCTTCCTCACTTCATCAGCCGCGCAGGAGTGCCGCGCTATCGCTGCATTCGGAGACACTCCATATCCGTGCACATATGGCCATAAAAAGAAAGCCAAATATACTTCAAGAGTTTGGGAAGCAGGAACAGACTCTCCACTGTCTCGCACACGTCATCTTTGCCTGGTTAATGGCTGCACTAGGGTTTAACGGCCATGCTAATTGCTGGAGTATTTTGGTGTGTGTGCTCACCGAAGCCTCTACCCTTATCTACAGCTCCAGCATTAAAACCTTATTGTGGCACATCTGGGCGCCCTGTAAATCCTGCCTGTGCAAGAGAGAAGGAAAAGAGAGCTGTTATTGTTGTAGGCATTGTTTGTAGTCTCCCATTAGCACTTGGAAGGTCTTGGGAGCGCTACGAATATTCCACTGGCAGAGAATCATTATACTTCACCTTTCTCACACGTTGACCTCTGCGACTCAAATCTTAATAATGGATGTCTTTCTTTTTGTTTTTTTTTCTTCATAATGCATTCAATTATTTATTTGTCGATGTGTATTTTTGTTGTTATTAGGTTTGCTGGTAACTTAGCTATTAATAGTATTGTTACAATTAATTGTATATTAATTATAGATTAATTGTAGATTCAAATCAATTCTATACGTGGCAGATTTGTATTAATCTTAATTATTAATTAAGCCTGTCGTGTAACTTTTTGGTAACACTTTAGGGTTTCATTTATTAACATTACACTCTAAAAATGCAGGGTTAAATACAACCCAGCACTGGGTGAAATATGGACAAACTCAGCATCTGGGTTGTTTTGACTCAGCGGTTGGGTTTTTAATTTTAAAGTTTTGTCTCAGCTATTGTGGAAAAAATGCTATATGACTGGCTTGAAATGAACCCGGTTTGTAAATGAAAAATCAGACACATAATTACTAGAGACATCAGCAATAATCAAAAGATGAACATTTATTAATAAGCAATTTAAAAATTAAATAAAAAAAATATTAAACTCATTCATGAATGTTCGTTTATTGAACATATTAATAAATGTTCATTTCAAACCTATTTTGGTTTCATTTTAAGCAAGAAATATAGTACTTTTTAAGCAATGGTTGTTAGTAGCTGTTTTTAACCCAGTGTAGTTAACTACGTTGGTTAAGATGAGCCAACAATAAACAATACTTGTACAGCAATTTTTTTAATCTTAGATAATATTAATTTCTACATTTTCTACTAATGCATTTTTTAAATTAGATGTTGTGCCTGTTAACATTAGTTAATACACTGTAAACTAACGTGAACAAACAAACAACATTTTATGAACTGACATTAACAAAGTGTAATAAATGCTGTAAAAAATGCTCAAAGTTCATAACGAATGCATTAACTAATGTTAACATATGAGACCTACACATGTTTGAATTAATAGACAGTCCTAATTTTCTAAAATCAATTTAGAAATTAATATTGTATACTCAGCTTTCTACTTTTTACAGTCCAGTGATGCTTTGTTGGATAAAAAGCCTTGTTACATTTTGTGTTAAGCCTGTGATATTATATAAGTGTGTATTATTATATTATATAAATACCATATTAATGTTTTTGCATACTTTGTTGTGATGATTATATTGCAAGGCTGCAAAAAAAAAAAAATTTCAATTGTAATATATACTGTATATTACATTTTACATTTTCTTACATTTACGTTTATTTCATTCATTTGCAGGAAAATGAACATTTGTTGAGCTTTAGCTTCAGCAGCTTAATATTATTTTAATGCATTTTCGTTTTTTTCCAAAGTTAAATTTAATAATAATTTTAAAAAAATATTTTACAAAATCAAACAATAATTTGCAAAACCCCTGCCTTACTACCACAGACCCCATGTTGTAGGGCGTCCTAAAATGAAATGTCACAAATATTTAGGCTATATGTGACCCTGGACCACAAAACCAGTCTTAGATCACTGGGGTATATTTGTAGCAATAGCCAAAAATACATTGTGTGGGTCAAAATTATTGATTTTTATTTTATGCCAAAATTAAGTAAAAATTAAGTAAAGTAAAGATTAAGTAAAGATCATGGATTTGGACAACTTGATTTTCTCAATATTTTGATTTTCTTACGCCCTCAGATTCCAGATTTTCAAATAGTTGTATCTCGGCCAAATATTGTCCTATCCTAACAAACCATACATCAATGGAAATCATTTTGAAAAATTGACCCTTATGACTGGTTTTATGGTCCATGGTCACATATAAGAAAAAAATCTACTATAGTTAATTAATTGCAAATTGGATAAATGTCAATTTGTATTACAACCAGACATACAATTTGATCTTTAATCAAAATTTATTAGCCAGTTACTCTATTATTATTATTATTATTATTATTATTATTAGTGCCTTGCTGATTTGTTGAGTTTCCTCTAAAATGCAAAGAGATTTGCAATCCCTCAGTGTTGTGTGGCTTTTGATTTGGATTATAAATGTAAATAAAATATCTACATCTAGCACACACTCGAGGTAAATGGGCAGAGCATGAATGCAGCTCTGTGAGCTGTGGAGAGCCCTACAGACTTTAAAGCGCAGGCCCAATTAAGCTGTGCCTCATCAGCTGGAAGAGAGAGACATACCCAGAGCTGAAGACTGAAGATAATACTGCCTTACAAAGCAGCCGCTTCTCACTCAGTGTAAAATTAGAGCCAAACATCTTGATAACACCCAGAAAAAGAAGAAACCTCCAAATAGAAGAGAGAAGAAGAAAGTTACGCAAATTACTAAAGGCCTTCCTAGTCAACACAATTAATGGTATCCTTTTTGTGTTCTAATAGTACATCATAACTGTGTGTGTATGTGTGTATGTGTGCTGGGTGGTTGTTGGGGGGATTTTTTTTTCTTTATCTAAATTGTAACCAATTAAGGACAAAGCAGTGCCCTCTAGCTTTCCAGAAAAGGAGTCGCGAGCATAAAAGGAAATTGACAGTCGACATTCCAATTTCATTCAAGGAGGCAATTTCCTAATGCTAATCACCATCTGCAGATGTTGTCCGCTGATATATTTCTCTACATTCATTTTTTTTCAACCCAGCTGCGACCATGTAAAATTTGTGACAAAGGCAGAAAGCTCAGTGCTAAGATGCTTGCACCAGGTTTGTAGAGTTCAACAAGCCAGACAGCTTTCTGTCTCTCCTACTCGCGCTCTGTCTCTCTCACTCTCTGATATATCATCAGAGCTTACTGTCTGAGCCGCTGAATGAAAGCACTCTTACTAGAGAGGTGTTAAAAAATAGCAGCTCTCTGGATGTCTTTGCACAGATATTTCAGTGTGAAGAGTGGAGGCAGATGTGATCTTATGTGAGCAAATCAGTTTTGTTTTTGCTTGGATTTTTCCCTTATTATTGCAGAAATGGACATTTAATTGCTTCAATTAATTCTTGTTTTTACTAAATTATTTGCCAGTTGAAAATACTATTCTTTGCATTTGATTATTTTAACGACATTATGATTATTATTGAAATCGTTTAAATGTAACTGCAATTAAATGAATTAAAAAAGCAAACGTTTCCACTAGACATATCAAGTACTGATTCATTTAATTATTATGGTTTTATTTTTATTTAGATCATTTGAATATAATTGCAGTTAAATAAATCAAATCAAATGTGCTTCCACTAGACAATTTCAAGCACTGATTCTTTCTTATCTATTAATTTTAATAACACAAGCATATAATTCTATTAATGAAAAAACTGTAATTGTAAACGTATTGTTTAATATTATATTAATGCTATTACTCTAATAATGGTAATATTCAGCTATTACAGGCTTGGTGTTATTTTTGGAGAATGAGGGTTAAGAGCTCTTGAACTACACACTCATGAAATCACCACTGTGAATGAAGAAACCTTTCTGAAAACATGCACAGTTACTGAGATCCATTATTGACTGCTAACAACATTAAAATTACGTAAGTAAAAATTCAGATGCCTTTTAAAATAGTAACGCTATTTTTATTGTGTGTTTTGCATTGTCAAAAATGCAGCGTTTACAAAGAGCGAGTATGTACTTCTGCCGTGACCTTGTACGTTTGTCTTCATTTGGTAAAACTCTTGTGTGTGTAGGTTTTTGGCTGCGCCGCTAAAAATAAGCCCTTCTTTTCTCATTCTCCTTTCAGAATTGCATTTGTTCCTATTGCACTTTCTGTTTGGATTTTGGAGATAGCAAGCACTACAGCAGTCCCAGCACTTACAATGCCAGACTCTGTTTTGAAACAATTGTGACTCGTGGCCTCTTCAAGCGTGCTAAGCGATCAAAAACAGGCCAAGACAAACAAGGCCTGCAGCTGTCCACAAAACAAAACCACAGATAAATACTCAAACACGTCCGGGCCAGCGGAAACGGCTTGGCTCTCGCCTGGCCCTGAAAGGACCCATTGTGCTCCCCGAAACAGCACAATGTCACGCAGCCCTCATTTGAGCGAAATTTTTATTTACCACCTCTTTCATTCGCGGCGCGCTGTGGCGGTGGGAGCGAGAAAAAAGGAGGAAAATACCCACCCTGCTGGAACAGAGTGGAACGGCTCCAAGCTCCCTCGCCGTCGCTCAGCCCGGTTTTACAACCAGATCTCTCTCATCTTTCAGCCAGAGATACTCGACGTGCCGAAACAGTTTAGACAGCCGCGCTGAAAAGCCTCATTTTAATATGCGGCGCGGCAATTCATTATCATTCTATTGGGTGCTACAATGATGACTGAAGAGTCTTTGACCCCCCTGATTGTCAGATCAAGGTCAGTTACTAAGAAAATAAAATCTGCATTCCTGTCTGACTGCTCCCACCTCAATCTACATCTTTCCGCTCATGAAAACTAGTTTCTCCTCTCCCCCCTTTGATGGGTGTATTCACATTCTCAATGGGGCCACTTCTAACAGAATAGACTTGTTTTTAAGCGAAATAATTGTTTTGATCTTGGAATATGAAAGGCAATTTTATCTCAAGGGTGAGAGATGTGCAGCAGGCTGGCTGCTGAAGGATGAATTTGTCAGATTGTCGGTTAGATGTACATGAGCAGGCGCGCCGTCAAAAAGGATACCGCGAGCGAAGACTTGGGCGACGTTGAAGCTTGTTGTGTTGTAAATATGGCCTCTCGTTCGTGCATGGGCAGTCCAGCAGCGGGAACACAAAGCCTAATTAAAAAGCACCCAGACACAGCGCAGCTTTAGTGGGTGTCAATGACGATCCATTAAGAAGTCTTTACAGTGACCTGTCCCGACCCACTGTCATGTATCTCTCCAGCACACACACGCATACAAATCTTCCTCATGCATACGCGGCCGCTCTTCCTTTCGCTCGTACTCCCAGAGCCACTGCTCCAAGACAGCAGTAGTCGCTTCTATTAGTGCCTGTGTGGCCTGCCTGCCCCTGGGGTCAGTGGTAATCCAGGGGGAGTTTTCACATTGTGTTTTGGGACATGGGGTCAAACTGTTTGAAATGAGGGGGTTTTGTTAAACATCCATTAGCCAGACCCAATGCATTGTCTTGATTTATTGGGCGACGGAGGCACTCCGCCCCGCTACTGTGGTGAATGCTATAAACGGCAGTAAAACGCAGAACGCCTCTTAGTTACCGAGGCTAGCTAGCAAAATTATTCTTTAATTTCATTCAAACGAAAAAAAAAAAAAATCACACCTTCAAACAGAAAAGTTCCAGCTAGTTAATTAAAAGATTAAAAGTTAATAATCCTGTTCTGGAACCTTTAACAGTTCTCAAAAAAAAAAAAAAAAAAAAAAATATATATATATATATATATATATATATATTTTTTTATTATTATTATTATTTATTTATTTATTTTTTTCTTAGTGTGAAGAACATTTTAATAACTTAATGAACCTTTTTCCACTAACCTCAAAACCTTTTGAGCAATGGAAAGGTTACATAAATTTTTAAGGTTCCATTGACACCAAACTGTACTTCCAAACTGTAAGGTGTGTGTGTGTGTGTGTGTGTGTGTTAAATTATCAGTTCTGATTCTGCCTTTGTTTTAGTCATGCTATGAATTGTGCATAATTACACTAATTACCCTGCTGTAACAGAAGAGAATGCAACGCTCATTAAAACAATCTACTGAAAGAATTCAGACTCCACTTTACCTTATTTGACAAGTTATCCTTCGTGATTTCAGTGGGGTTTTTGTTCATGGCATCATGCAGAATGATAGAACTGTGATTTTATATCATCTTCTGGAGACTGAAGGTAAACAGGCTCTAATTATAGAGGCACTACAGCAATTCCCCTGCACAGGCTAGGAAATGTCAGCCTATTACTTCACTGCGAGTTTCAAATGCTCAAGATAATGACCAGTTACTAATTGGTGCTTATACTTTAAATCGGTTAGCATGGAATATAATTGCAGCTATTATGGAGGTAAATAATCCCTGGAAATTAGCATCTTTTAGCCAAAACGCATCCTAAACACTACTACAGGGGAGAAAGGGTCTTGGTGTTGACAGTGAGATGGTGTGATTTTTCATTAGCATAAGGTTCCCAGGGGCCGGGGGGCTGTGTGTAACATCACATGGCTGTTGAGACCCTGCATTGGGCGTGAATTAATGTTCTGGATGGATGGATGGACGGACCATGCTTAAAGAAAAGTGCTTGTTTGTACGCTTTCTTCTATAAGATGTTCATGCACTAAGTGTTACGGGCATCCATGTTATTTTGTGGCCATGTGCTTGTTCCCAGCCTGGTTCCAAAAATTACGGTTCCAAAAGCGTGCTTTCACAGCTAACTCTTTTGGTTCCCTAAAGAACCTTTCAATAAACAGTTCTTAATAGAACCATTGATTTCTTCATGTGAGGAACATTTAAAATTTTTGAAGAACCTTTTGTGCGTTTGAAAGGTTCCAAGGATCTTCAAGCTTCTTCATGGAACCATCGATGCCAATAAAGAACCATTACTGTGAAACTGCCAGGCTTGGAATCAGAACAGCACTTTGGAGGTTGGCAGAAGAGAGCATGGTCGTTTGACCGGAGCGGTGGGCAGCGTAACCCCCACCTCACACAGCACCAACGCCACCGCTGTCTGCCTGTTTGCACCCATGTCACGCTTGTGTGACACCCCACTTTGCTGTGCTTGTTTGAACTGTCCCACCCAATTAGCGCTAATAAGTGACTCGGTAAGGATGAGCAAACATGGTGTATCCAATCCTTCCTTGTGCCCTCCCTGACGCTTAGCAGCCCATGAAAATCCCCCAAAGAGCACAACCCCTGCTAATAGACAGAGAAAGCCAAACGCATCTCGTTTTCTGAGCAAACAAGTGCCAGTAAAGAGGCAAATTAATGACAAGTCATTTGAAGGGGTTTGTCGGGGAAATGATTTTGCCCACGTCTCACCGCTGAAGAATTGATTAGGACCTGCTCGATCAAAGTACCTGAATCAATAAAGTAGCGTGGAGAGAAGAGAAAAGACATGCTCCAGCTTAATTTATCCCCTGCACCATTTCTTGTAGAAAGAGGGAGACGAGAGGGGAGATACCATACTAATCTGTCAGGTGGAAACGAGCAGTCTTGTTAACACAGAGGTGTTGACGGAAGGTTTTAGTGCCTATACATGCCTGCGGTTTGCTTCTTTACCAGGCATCGTAGGCCACCTATGATGGGGAAAAGCGTAAAGGCTTTGTACTGGTATATGTTTAAAAGTTTATAATGGTATGTTTTGTGTGTGTGTGTGTGTGTGTGTGTTGTGACATCAGGACACAAATTTGTATAATGACATGGGTGTGACATAGGTATTACAAGGAGAAGGTGAAATTTGAGGACATTCTGAGTGTTCCCATAATTCAGAAGGCTTATAAATCATACAGAATGATTTTTCTTGAGAAAGTAAAAATGTGCACCATTTCCTGTGAGGTCTAGGTTTAGGTGTAGGGTTGGTGCAGGGAGATAGAAAATATGGTTTGTACAAAATAAAAACAATAGAAGTCCATAGAAAGTCCCCACAATTTACAAAAAACAAACCTGTATATGTGTGTGTGTGTGTGCGTTTCATAGAAATATGCAGAAAATTTGATAACACTTTATATTATTGTGGTTCCTTTTTTTAACATTAGTTATCTACATTGGTTAGCATTAACTAACAATAAACCATTTATTAATGCTTCTAAAGCATTTATTAATCTGTTAATAATAATCTGTTAATTTAAACATTTGCTAATACATTATTAAAATAAAAATTTCAATCTGTGAATATTATTTAATAGACCTGAGCTGACATGAACAAACATCAAACAGTTGTTTATTGTAATTTTTGTATATTATATATTTGGTTAACAAAATTAAAAAAAAATTAATAAACAGCCCTTGCATTAACTAACTTCAACTAATTAATAAATTAATTTATTGATAATTACTATTATAAAACAGATTAATCTCATCTTTAATTTACATGGAATGTTATTACATTATTTTATACTTTAATTGCTGATTGCAATAACAATGATTGCATTAATTCATATTCCCATATTCCTATATTTGTGGAACATCACAATTAAATTTTGTTCAAACGTTTAGCTTTAAAAATAACACAAAATATTATATTGCATAATAATATGTATATATAGCATTAGTTATCTCTGACCTAGACGTGTATTATTATTATAGATATTCCTAGATTAAATGGAGTAGGTTGATGATTCAGGATGGGGTGTTACAGTTATTCAGCATTGTGATGTTTTATTAGTTAGTAATATGCATAAACTGCTGGTCCGAGGTAAATCATAATATCTGCTATGCTGCTAGAGCTGACTGAAGTTAAACGAACTTGTTCTGTCTCGCGTGTTTGTTTTTGTTTTCCCTCTAGTTTATTCGAGCCAGAAGTTGGAGGGTACTGCGGGCAGATTGGAGCATTATTTTAAACGTGGCTTTGCAGATTAACACACTTGCCAAGCCCTATGGAAGGCCCTTAATTGATTTCCCTTTTGACTGTTTACCTCAGCTCTAAGGGTTCCTGGAGCAGAGTGACAGCAGTGTCCTCCGTGTGCCGTAGCGCTCTGTGCAGCCCCGCCAGCAGCCCTGCCAAGTGCCTCATTAGTATTCCACGCAGTGGCATTTGCCAGCCTGAGTGTTGCCTTGGCAACACTGCCCACACAAGTGATGATAAATGAGGCTTTCAGTCTCCTCTCCCTGTCTCTTTTTGCTCCTCGAACCCCAGAAAGCAGTGCTGAGGAGGCCCTGGCCAGTGTACAGCTCCTCCTGCTGCAGGGACGGCCAGAAAAAGTGGGCTAATAAGGGTTTATACGATGCCGTTTATGAAGATGGTAGTTATACAGACTAGAGCCCAGTGAAGGATTGATAGAAGACGATAGTATTTCCATTTAAGACTAACTCTGTTTTGACAAATTGAGGGTGGAAACTTTTTACTTTGGTGCAGGATTTACTTTGAAACAATGCTTGTAAATTTTGAAAAAACTGCAAGTAACACATTGAATTAACCATGACATTTTGAAGTAGAAAAGGAAGAAATAGTATTTGCTCATAAAACATATTTTTTATTTAATTAATTTTTTTTTTTTTTAATTATTACTATTTTTTTTTTTTTTTTAGGTTCTATTCTAACAGGGATTACAAACATTCTACAATTTACTTTATACTTTTTGTTTTTATTACTCTACTAACATTTCATTTCATTCATATGAGAAAAATTGAGCTAAAAATCTTATTTTATTTAAAGATCTTAGAGTCTAGTAATCAGCTGCATTTTCTTTGAGACTAAAAGAAAATGATTTGAATGCAGATCTCATCTTCAGTAATATCATATTACATGCAGATGGACTGTAGCTGGATGTGTTTCAGGATCCTCTCCTGATCCTGTGGTGATCATAATTAGTGTAGATCAATCTAAGGAACAAATAATATGAATTTAGGGAAACAACATTAAAGAATAACAAATAATAATTTTTGGCACACTGGGTATTTTTGCGTCGTGCCGTGTTAATCGCTTCATATTCAAAACATAATCATTATAAATGTAAACATTTCAAAATTAACACGTCAAATAAATTAATTCACATTCAGTGTAGACAGCATTAAAGGTATTCTGGGTTAGTTTGCCTGTAACATGTTAAAGCAATGAAATTATGATCTGTGAAACATGTTCTCCCACATATTCACAGTATAAAACTAAAATGAATAAAATAAAAATAAAAGAAGATCAAACGTATTATGAGTGCAGTGTGAGCAGGCACACAATGTTGGCCTGTTCAAGCAATTTTGCGTTGACAGACTGTTGTCACTAAGGCCATGGCTTACATGTAGATGAGAGGATGAAAGAGGAGATATATTCTTCCACTCACAAATCTTGCTCGTCCCGTTTAAACAAAGTAAGCCGAGTTATTGGTGTATTAGAGAGAGGGGCCTGAGAGGCTGGTTGAGATGAGATTCAAAGGCACTTTATTAAGAGTGAGGGGAAATGATCCGCTGAAGTATCTCTCCTTTATTTGTGTTGCAAATACTTCATTTGGCTGCACAAATAGTCTCTCTCTCTCCCTCCCTCTCGGTGTATGATGCTTCTTCCCATCTCTAGGAATTTTATGATGAAACTGAATACTCTAAAACAAACAAAAATGTAAGCCTTTGTTTCTTCATTACAATATTCTTTCATCTCTTATGGTGATGTACTTATATTGAATCATTTTAGATTGAAATGTTTTTTAGCATTTATAAAACCATGTTTATTATTATTATTATTATTATATCTATTATTATAAAGTAATTCATCATAGTAGTAACAGTAACATTCTAACTTGTTTATGAAAGAAAAGAACAGAGCAAATCATGTGATTCATTTTATTTTTCAGCATTAGATGGCCTATTTTTTTCAGGGATATTTGCCTTCCTTAAGATGTTGTCAACTGACACTTGAGAACATACTGTACTATGACGGCTATGACATAATTTCGTTGTTCACTTAAATATAGTGCCGACTAAATTTCAGAACAGAGTGGTCACTTGTTGGCCATTTGATGAGTTCAGCGTTCTTGAGAATATATGCACTATATATTAAAAATTGCATTACAAATTATGCCAGTAAAGACTACATTTCTGAAGAAAAAAACAAAAAAGTTTGATAATTCCCATTTATTACAGAAAAAAGGAAGAAATATATCGCTGGCAGATCAAATCAAGCCTGATTAAACTTCTCTAGGACACTAAGAAGCGACAGCTTCAAACAGACAGGAGACAATTGACGAGTGTGAACCTCAGCCTCTAGTGTCAGCCTAACAGAGTGGGAGTAGCCGGAGGGGGCCGTGGGGGGAGGCCATGGCTATTAAAAGATAAATGTATTTTTTCAATCCATTATTCATGGCAGGGCTAAGCATGGAGTCAGGGGCTTAGCACTGCAGAGGAGCCCACCCGTACCGGCCCTCCCAGACCCCCACACTACGATAGAGGCCGAGCCAGCGACAGCTGGGAGAAGCAGAGAGAAAGGGTGGGAAGAGGGAACTGAGAAAGGTCAAAAAAGAGAGGAAGAGACACAAAGAAGACACAAAAAGGTTTTTTGGGATGGGAAAAAAGAGGGAATGAGGAGGAGCGAGATGACGCAAGAAAATAGTGAAGAACTGCACACCACTCAGACACTTCTGAACTCTCTCTTAGTTCTGCCGATAAACAACGCTAACACGCTCATTTTCTTCGCACACACACACTTGTTCGCATTTCACTTTTCATGTATTTTCTGCATGAAAGGTTTTAGCAGATATTTCTAAAACAGATTAGAACTGGACTAAAACTCTTTTTACATTAGATGCAGCTCTGACAAGCAGTAAAATTAATATGTCAAACTTCTTTAGAGGTTTGTAAAAGTGACTGGATGAATATGAATATGATTAAGGTTGCATATCAAATTTCTAAAATGTTCTAAAAAATGTTCTGTTTTTAGGAAAACAAAGACTCAGTGTGGTCTCAGACATAGGACATTACAATTAAAAATTGTACAAAACTGATTGCAGTTTTTTGTTGTTTTACACACATTCATTTTTAGAGACAGACACGAATAAATGAAAAATGCTGATTTTAAAAGTTAAGCTGCTCATATTGTAGTCTTACTACAGTTCCCAGCTGTTGGCTTTGTTTGGGTAAAAATGGCGGCAGATGACAGATTAGTGGGAAATTGTTGGGGAAAAATTACCTGTTCTTATTCTAAGCAGATACCTTCCGAATTGTCTCATGATTGGTGATAATTGAGCACATGCTGCACGATTTATGTGTTTCCTGCCAATGGCCATTTAGCAGGCCTGTTTAATTGATGCTCTGATTATAAGCTTCTCTGTGAGACGAACGCTGCTCCGCCACCCATCCTTGTGTCCCCGCTCGCAGAGGCCACATGTTCTCAGTATGGAGCACAATCAGTGCCTTTACACAAAGAGACGCATCCATCAATCCAATGCAAACATGGCTTCTATAGGTGTATGTGCGGATGCATATGTTAAGCGGAGGTTAGATTTATGGACTTGTTTTCTTTAGGAAACTTTCTTTGCATAATTTTCACATTTGCATTATTTGTTTGACATTCATTACTTTGTATCTATTGTTACACTTCCTGATACTGAAAATATGCAGGAGAATAATTCAAATGTCGAAATGATGTGGGACTCGAAGATATTAACTTTTTCCATGCGAAAAATCCCTCAAATAAGTAGTGTAGTAGACTTTCTTTGTCCGGAGTGCTACTTTGGAGGTACAGGGAAACTTTGGTACAAAAAGCAGAGATATATTGGCATAAAATGCACACCCACAGCCGAAAGAAAGGAAACGCTACATTACATGAAGAGAGGGCGGACTGAACAAGCCGCCATGCTGAGCGCATTTGTATTTAGACAAGAGAGCACAAGGGTGGGAACAGAGAGCCCAGGGGCTGGAAGATATGTGGGGCGGCGGAGGGGGTTTGTTTGTGTGTGTTTGTGTATGTATGGGTCACCATGCCCATTTTTCCCACTTTAGTGTTGTGGGCGAAGCGAATTGCAAAAACAAAGCACGCTCATATTTGGGCTTTGACATGTCAAGGATTACTTGTTCCATTGAATGTGCTGCCTATTATCTGCTTATCACTCTCTGCTCTTTACTCTCTTTCTTGTCCCTGCTCAATGGCTTCCTCTCACTGTCCGTCCCACCCCACGCACACACACACACACACACACTTGCTCGCTCCCTCGCTCCCTCCCTCCCCCCCCCGTTCTCTATCTTTTAACACTTACAAAACTGAAAAGATTGGGTCTGGGCTGGGCTCAGGCCACCTGGAAGCTGCAAAGGAGTTTGGCATCTCGCCAGTGGCCAGCTGTAGCATTGTGCTCTCCGCTGCCGTCTCAGTTAATTCCAGGCATTGGCGATTGTTGCCGTCCCTGTTTACGGCCCACCCCCTCCGCGGCCTTCCCGGGCTCCCCTGGGCCGATTGTCCCAGGCCGTCTCTTGTTTAATGCTGTTTTGCAAGTTATTAAGCCCTGGAAGTCTATTAATCACAGTTCAGGGGCTGTGGAAGCCCACACAGCGGCGGCTGGGGGAGGGGCAGCGGACAGGCACGCTCGCTGGCCTGAAAAGGCTTAGACGGTGGTCCATTCAGATCCCTAACGAGATCATTACCACTAACTAAATACAAACCTGACCCCTTCGACCCGCTGGGAAATTACGTAGGAGGTCCCTCCCGGTGTGGGACATTAATATGCCGTCCCGGCAGCCCTCCCTGTTCCTTCTGCCCGTCCCACCCGCACCTCCCCCAGCCTTTACTCTTCCCCTCTTTCTCTCCAATGGCCAGAAAACTAAACCTATCATCAAAAGAAGTCTAATCACTGCTGTGATTGTGGTAAACCAAGCCTGACAGACATTTCACTGAGACCTCAATAGAGCACATCAGTGCAACCTCCAAACCCTACCTCCACCCCCCTCGTTGACGCTCTTATTTTCTCGCTTTTTAAAGCGGGAGCCAATGGGCGGCGAGAGAAGCCCGGTCTTTTCAGATTACTCGACACACTGTGTCCACTTTTCGGGGGACCACCTGGCAAGCTCATTTTAATATAACGCTGTCCCTCTTTCATTCGCGCTGCCTTTCTTTCTTTCCCTCCCGGCCTCCCTCCCTCCGTCTCCGTCACTCCTTCCTCTAATTCTGCCTCTCAAGCCAAGCCATGTCCGTGAATTCCATCTAATCCATTGACCCTGCTAGAACATTCCTGGTTAGCACTCGTCGGAAGAGGCTGGATTTGGGGGGATTACATGCTTGTGGTACTGCTGGGTGGCACCTGTGACTGGGAGCGAAGCGAAACAATTACGGCTCGCCACAGAGAGGACGAGAGCCCCCCGCGTATCCCAACTTTCATTCTTTTATCCTCCTCTTTTTTAGGCGAGGGATCATGGACTATCACCCCTCTAATCTCTACCTGTGACAGTAGCGCTGCGCTCCCACGCAGGGTGGCCTGTGACCCGGGAGAACAGTGGAACGGCCTCGGGGTGAGGCGTGAGAGAGGGAGCCCTCCTGGCTTGTGTGAAGTTTCTGTCATTCTTAGTGTTTCGAGTGTCTCCACTTCAGGGAGTGAGAGCTTAGCTGTACCACTGGAAACGAGTGGGTGTGTCTTTGAGAAACCAGCACAACGTTCCCGGACGCGGCCACCACATATCCTCTCTTTCCGACTGTCCTTCCCTCTATCAGACCATTTTAAAGGCATCCAGTTTTTTTTTCTTTCTTTTTAGAGCAAGAAATGCACTTACATTTTTCCCTGTCTGCTGTCATTCACATCTCAGCTCACAATAATTGTTAGCTAAGTGGCCATGACCAATCTAGTGATTAATCACGTCATTATGCCTCAGGCGATCAATTCAAAGATGGCAGATTTTAGATATTGTGTACTTGTGCAACTGGAACTGGGAATCTTCATGTATTCCCTTGAATCTTTTGTATACCTTTAAAAAGAGTGCCTATTACTGAAATAAATGAACGTACTTAAGTGTAAACTGAATGTTACATTTTCAGATGCTTAACTGCTTGTTAATTATAATGTGTTAATTATAAATTACAAAGTTAAAATAAAGTTTATAGTTTATAGTTAGATATCCTTTATAATGCTTTTGTTTGAAACTTGTATGTCATGTATTTAAATATATTTGTAATGACGTATTTGAAATGAAAGTGAGAGTTAGTACATTTAAAATAATTTGTAATATCGAACAGCAATACAGTTATATACAATTATAATCAAGACTTTACACTAAAGCATAGTATGTTAGTCAAAAAATCGAAATAAACGTACAGGTCAGAAGTCAGACAGAGCTTTGTTATCAAGTATGTTTGCACACACAAGGAATCTGAAGCATAATTATTGAAAATTATTTAAAATATACTTTAAAGTGAAACCATTCATTTGACATAATTACAAAGCACACATTAAAATGTTCCTAAGTGTGCTAAGAAAAATGAATGTACTCTAAGTACACTTTAGTAGGCTTTTTATTTTATTAGTATTATTTTATCTAAATATATATATATATATATATATACTTTTAAAATTTGAAATTCACTGTAAGGGCACATTTAGTACAATTAAGTGCACTTCCTTTTCTTCAAGGTTAAACTGTCCTTCAAAACTGAAACACAATAACTACACATTTTGTCAGAACGCAAAAATTGATTTCAAATAAATCAAAATTCAATTAGAAATGTAGAAGGAATTTTTCTCAGTTTTCTTTTGTTGCCTTTGCCTATAGTTTCCTTTTCTCTCAAGGCCTGGTCATTACGCTGTCCATGGTGCTTAGTTGAGGGGCCACATTCGATGAAGTCTGAAGGCTGCATGTTTCTGTTCACACAGTCTTGTTATGATAACTTCTTAGTAGCTGATTAAAGCACAGTGTTAGGCTGAAATTAAGTTTTCAGTTAATAGGCCAATATTGCTTGAGAGAATTAACTTCAGCTACACACTGTTGTTTGTTCCACAGCATCATTCCAGTGTTCTCTCAAGCACATTTCCAATCCACATTGGCTACCGAAGTCTGATTTTACTGTGGGACTTGCAGTGGTGCACATGTAGGAATATCATTCTTCTGCAAGAAGAGTGTGTAAATATTGTTTAATAATATTTATACAACAGTTCTTTCTGGTCCGTAAATCTGATTGGCTGATAAGAGTGCGATATTAGAGTGCTATCAGAACTCCAACAGCCGTTTCACAGTTTGTAATTGTATTACTCCGCTTGCGGTACTTCTTACAGCGAGTGTCATGGCAGATGCCCAAATCCAGTATCCTTTTATAAATATTACTGTTTTTCTGTTATGGAATGTAGATTTAAGAGGTTTTAAGGCGAGAATGTACTTGTTTAAAGTTCAAATGTGCAGTTTATTAATAAAGATGACGTCTGTTTGAAAATTTGCTTTGACTGTTTCGGACATGTAAGCTCATGAAACCGCCTGAGAGCGCCTCACCTTGGCGAGATCCTCTGGAATTTGCCTCTGACGTTGATGTCTCTAAACATGAGATGTAATTCATTTTGGGTAAATCTAATGGTAGTCTTTGGTCTCATTAGTCTTTTTTTTTTCAGAGAAGATAGTTTTGGCAAAATCTCATCATGTTTATGTAAATTCAATGCTGTATATCAGAGCATTGTCTGTACTTTTGACTGAATTGCCTAGCAACTTTTATGATGGTTGTTGTTTATTAAATATTATTCAATTAATATTTTACATAAATATAATAGTATAATTTAATAATATTCAGAAATTGTGTTCCGTGACAGTGGTTTTAGTTTCATTGTTCCACCATTAGATGGCGACAAGATACTGTTTTTATGAGTGAGTCAAGAGTAAAGAGTTTTATACTGAAAATTAAACGCTATAAACGGAAGTTATTTTCAGTTTCAACAACAGACTGACGTAGCGAACAAACGCACTGAGCAGTGCTGTCATCAGAAATCACCCTTAACAGATAAAAAGATATTAACGGTACAGCAAAGAGAACGCTTTCGTTAGCGAACATTCAAACTAATGTTTATTGTGAATATGAGACTGATCTGAAGAATGAATGCTGTATCAGATGCAGTTACATTAATCACACTTGCTCAGTCCATTTCTTTCTCACAGTACTCTACATGATACAGTGAGCTTTTGATACAATAATACAATAAGCTGTCAATGAAGCAACTCAAGATTCCTTCGTTACTAGTTCTAAAGTGATGTTTTCAAATTTGTAACGGAGGCTTGGGCTCAGCTGTGTAACTGTCAAACTGAGATTTGAATCCATGGCAGAAGGAAGTAGTTCTGCACAAAAGAGGGTTTTTAAATACAGTATTGTTGTTGTTTTTCATGTATTTACACACTCATGCTGTCGAACTGTTGTATAAACGCAATATCACACTCGTAGACGTGAGATATGACTGTATATCGGCACGCTGTGATTACCTGCGGCCTCGTGCCTACTGTGTGGCTGAATCACAGCCATGCCAATATACAGCCATATCTAACGTCTACGAGTGCGATATTGCTTTTATAAGACACAGTGGGGGGAAGAGACATGAACTTGTCTTTGAAGAGTTCATTTGTTGAAAGGATCATGATGTCATTATAACAAAGTAGTTTGTTTATGTTTGCATGCGTGGGATTTTGGATTTATGGAAAATGTCCATAAAAAATATGATAGAAATAAGGTTGACACATAAACTACTTCAAGACCTTTTAGTAGTGCATTAAAAGGATCAATTTATTTCTATGTATTTTGTTTAAATGTCTACATGTGCATATTTGTTAAGCAAGTTAGAAACACCCATGTATATGAAGGAAAAAAAACTGTAGCCTTTTAAAAACCATTTAGGCAGATGAACTGCTCTGAAGATGTTATGAATGTTCTCGTTGAAAGATGAACCTCAATTCCTACTAGTTTCCTGCACTAAAAATGACAAATATGTTAGGATCTTCTAATTTAAAGGCCTGTAAGCCATGCCTGGTATGCGGCCGTGCCCATTTAAGACATGGGAGCTCTATCGGCTCGTTAATCCGTGATAAGATCACTCTCCTCAGACACTTCAAAAATGGAGATGTTAAGCAAGCAACGATCCAAACGTCATCCCGCTTTACCTGGATCTTATCTGGTCCGGAACAGACATTTTATTCTCCACTACACTACAGACATGTCACTTCTATTATCGATGTCACTTCTTTTATTGATTATGTTGATTACAATGGAACAACAGACATGAAATGGCTCAGCTGACACTGAGATGCAATCTCATCAAGAAATATAACAAGTGATCATCTGTAACATATGCACAAAAAGAATTGCTCTATATTTTCTTTCCCGATGTTTTTGTCTGTCATTCCGACAGCTACATAAAGCTGAACTGCTGCCCTGAATTTTCCTCATTCACATGCACAAACACTCATATCCATCAGCATTCAAGCGGTCAAAGCAGGAATGAAGCGCTTTTTCCGACGGGCCACGTTGATTGTTCGTCGGCACTGACCAATTGGAATCCTATCATGATGATCTCCAGCATAACAAGTAATTTTAACCTGCCTGCGATCCACCCCCTCACCATGCTGCTGCTTAGCCTCGCCCTACAAACAAAAACACTCGCTGCACGCTCATGTTTAAGAGCACGCTAATTAATTCCACTCTGAAGCACTTTTCCGCTTCTATTTGCTCGGATACAAAACGTCAAATCCCTCTTATGCGTGCAAATAAACACTCTGAACAACAAAGAGAACAAAAAAACTAATAAAAACAATGGTGAAATTGACTGAAGGTATAACATGATGAATGCTTTAGAAATAGGCTCATGCCACCCTGCTAAATTACTGTCACCCCCAACAGACGACTTTTGCTGATTTGCGCTGGTTTTGTGTACGGAATATCTCTTCACCATAATGAGGCTTCGGTGGAATATTTCTGAACTAGCTGCGTGAAGGATGTCAAGCGTTGGTTTACACAATGTTTTGGTTTTCTGAGGACATCAAGTGTAAAAACAAATACACAAGGTCCCTCTCAGTTTCACACACATACACACAACACATTCTCTCTCATCCACACTTCGTCTTCCCATCATGTCTCACGGCCACACATGATCTGCTCCATATTTCATGCTCCGCCGGTGTCGACACCTTCCAATTCCACAGCGGCCAACCGGCTAGCATATGTTCTGGCTGAGTAATTAGATGAAGCCCAACAGGTGTAAGGGAACCAATGGGCTCAGAGCCGTGACACCACATCCCGCTAGTCATTACCCTAGCGCTCGTCGCCGAATCAGCCCCTCATGCAATATTCTTAGCCTTTCCTCATCATCGTCTTGCTAATCTCGCTCACAAACATAAACGCTACTTCCCTGTCAGGGTTCGCCTAGGCCAGAAGTGAGCTGCCACGACTCCAATCGCCACCCCTCCAGGTGAGCGTATCTCTACATTTGAGGGCCAAATGAAGCGGAAATGGAGTGTTTGTTTTCCCACACTCGTTTTCCTTGCACCCTCCACTCTTCCTTTTCGCCTCCTCCTCCTCCTGTAGTTAGGGCTCATCAGCGCTGAGGCGCAGTGCCGTGAAGTGAAGTGTTAATTTAGTGCTCCTGCTGGGCAAGAGGCTGCTGGGGAAGCAGAGGTGAGCTCTTGCAGAAAATGACCCTCATGCTGTGATTGTTCTTGTTTTTTTTTTTTCCTCTGCATGTTTGAAAGCTTCAGACTGCCACTCAGAGATGAAAACAAAGAAGGAGAGATGGCGAGAGCTAATGCATCAGCCAGAGAGGATTACCTAAACCACACTGCGACATATTCATGTACTGACTCACAGCGTGTCTCAGTGTGCTTGTGTTATTGAAGTTGTACATGCATGTGGAACAAATTTAGATGTAACACAAGCAATACGTTATTTAAGCGTGTATTTGCACATACACAAGCTCACGATATTCCAGCCTTTCATTTCCCCCACCATCGCTGTTCACTTTAGCAGAATGATTAATTGGGCCAGGCTCAGCTCCGTCCTCTGAGAAACTTAAACAAAAAGCCAGGCTCTATCCGAAGATTACAGCCACACATTACAGACTGAATGAACCATGAAATTGCTTTTTTCCCCACCTGCAGTGCGCTCTCTCTGCAGCGTGGTCACTGCCGCTCTCAGGAGGGGAGCAATGGAGAAGTTTCCTCACTCTGAGATAATAAAACAATCCCTCAGACCTCCAGCTCATAGCACCACTGTCCATTTGCCAGTACATGTGTGCAGGAGACTGACTGATGTTGGCGACTGTATTATGCAGTTAAACACTGCGTATGTTATGATATAGGGGGTGAAAATGACTTGTGCTTGACATATAATTTTCAATTCCAGATTATAAATTATTTACCTTTCAACAGTCTGCAAATTATATAGATTTTTTTTTTTATTCTTTTGCCAATGCACAAATGTACAAGGTACAAAAAAGTACCAGTTATTTTCTTAATGTAAATAAAAAAATCTAAATAAGGCATCACCATGTTTCTCCTAAATTGTTTGGTTTTTTGTTTGTTTGTTTGTTTGTTTGTTTTTTCAAATTCTTGCTCAGCAATATTGATATATATATTATTTTATTAATACTGATATAGAAATATGTGTGTTTCAATTGTATATTGGGTGTTTGAATATTAAATTGAGAGGGGAAAAAAAACTGTTGAAAAACAATAAAGTGAGCAATTTAAAAGTGAGGGAGTAAAGTGAGGGAGAAGGTTTTTGTTAAGAGAGACCAAGAACCTGATTTTCACTCTGGTTAAGATCCAGATGTCATGTGTAGTGATTGAAGAAACTTGCAGAAAGACAAAAAAGGAAAAGCACGGAAATGACTCTCTATCGCATCATGATATGGCTGTATTTCAGCTGCAGAGACTGGGGAACTGGTCAAGGTACATGGAAAGCTAAATGGCAAAAAAAAAAAAAAAAAAAAAAAAAAAAAAAAAAAAAAAAAAGGCTAGGCTGAAGGTTTACCTTCCAACAGGACTATTACCCTAAAAATACAGCCAAGAAAATGCAAGAGTGGCTTAGGGATGACTGTCCTTGAATACCCCAGCCAGAGGCTGGACTTCAACTTGAGAAATCATATATCTTTGGAGAGACCTGAAAATGGTTCCCAGTGGATCCAACCTGGTAGAGCTTGAGAGAATCTGCAGAGAAGAATAGCAGAAAATCCAGGAGTGAAAATCTTGTTGCATCAAATCAAAAAAAAAAGACTGCAATTGCTGCCAAAGTACTTCAACTGAGTACTGAGTTAAGGGTCAGCATACTTCAACATACAGTGCGTTACAGGGTTTGGAGTGTAGACCAAGGTTATTATAGTTTTGCTTTTTTAAATTAGTTTTATTTTAGTATCATTTTGAAATTTGCAATACAATTTAGTTTTGTTTTTATTAGTTTCAATAATAATTTTGTTAGTTCTAGTTTAGTTTTTATTTTGTGAGCACATTTCTATTTCATTTTTATATCGTTTAGTTTTAGTTTCAGTTTTAGTTTTATAAAAACAAATCACTTCCAGAGCATAGACCAACAACTTAATTTAACCTTATGACGCAAACGTCTAGTGACATAAAATTAAAGCATGCTGAGCTTGATTAGGTGGTAAAAGTATACAAGCCATTTAAGTATTTTTACTCCATAAATCTTGCTTACGTTATCATAATTAAAAGCAGTAAATGTGTGTTATAATATTTAGTTCTAAAATAAATGTAATTTGTTCATATTGGATATTTTATCTTATTTAACCATAATCATGATACTGTAACTGTCATGTCTTGCTTACTTTCCCGCAAACAAACGCGCATAACTGGAACTAAATAAATAATGGCAGAGCCTTTGGACTTATAGTGGAACGTTGGACTCGTGCTGCAGCTGAAGTGAATGACAGCTTAGGGAGCGCTGGGTGCTCGCTTTCTGTAGCCTAAATAACTATTTTATTTTAGAACGTATACACTGCAGAGACAATCACATTTAGGCAATAAGGCATATATAAATACTATTTAAATATGTGTGTTGTTCAAAACAGATTTTTCACAAGACGTAGGCAAAACTTTTATTGTTTACAGAATGGATGCACGTTCTCATCTTTTTTCTGTTACGCTGCTTGTCTATTTTTCTACATAGCACCAACTTAGAATGGCTATATTTTTTGGTTTAATCGCTTTTGTTACATGAGAAAATAAATAATTTTGCCTTACTGATGCAGTAGATTTAATGTGGTGCCCGCGGTTCAGGTCTCTGTCTAGGCTATGTCAAACGGGCCGGGTCGGGTACAGAATGTGCTGCAGTCGGATAACAGGTCGGGTGTCCTGTTAAGCAGCCTACCTTTGGTGCCCGTTAACCAAACAGCACCCATGCAGGACTCTTTCTTAAACTGTTTTCATCTATCTGTCTGATAACCTCACGTCTATTATGCACCATTTACAGGTAGGCTATTTCCCTAGACCACCACACTGCTCATACATTTTTCCAGGTGAGACCACCAGGTGAGAACGTAATTATTACGAAAACGATTATTTATTTTTGATATATATATATATATATTTTTTTTTTTTTCTGTTAGTTTTTTCAGTAATTGTTGTTAGTTTAGTTTCATTTTAGTTTTTCATTTATTTTGTTATTTTCATTTTATTTCAGTTTACGAAAATGTTTTTTGCTAGTTTTAGCTTTCGTTTACGAAAATAACCTTGGTGTAGATTAATGTTAAAATTAGTTAATCATTTAATTTGAAAGTATTTTAGCAAAAGGCTGCAAAAAAAAAAAAAAAGTGAAAAATGCAAAGGTCTGAACACTTGTATGTATTTGTGTGTGGTTCAGGTATGCCCCCACAATGTCCCCACAAAGATGGCAATATCCAAAAATCCTTGACCTTGTAGAAACATTTTTGGTTGATGAAACAAGCCTAAATATCATACCGAATGATTTTTTTTTTTTTGGAAATTCTAAAACAGCAGAAAGTTTTGTGTAAGGGGTAGGTTTAAGGGTAAGGTAAGGAGATCAATCCCAAAAAACATGGAAACCCAATGTGTGTGTTTATTGGCAAATATATAATATATTGTGTATGTTGCCAACACACTACATGCACACTGTAGCCTTCAATACATACTTTCACCTCTGCGAATGGACAACAATTACCTGGGACTTCTGTTGTATGATTCTGTTAATACTGTTTCTAGTGATTCTTGATTAGCTGGTTCAGGTGTGTTTAATTAGGTTTGGAGTCCTCCATATTTGATATTCATAATCTATATTTTATATAAATGCTATATATTTATAGGTTATAAGAGCAGTTATATTTCATCATTTTGTTAACATATGAGGGCATAGCGTTTAATTTGGACAGTATTGATTGGTGACTGTAACACCCCCAAATCACAACATTTCCAGCACTATTTTTTGCAGTTACTATGGGGCTCTTTTCACCCAGATATAATATTTGGAACTGTGGAGAAACAACCTTTGACCCATGCTTTCAAGGCAAGTTATTTCAGAAATTTTGTTTCCCATGTACAGTACATACTGAATAACAAAACATCAATATTTATTTTTTTGGGCCACTGTCTTCTTCCGTTTTGACTTCCTTCTTCAATTTATACAAAATTTGAAAGAAAAAACTAAACAAAACAAACAAACAAAAACACTGTTGTTCTTTGTAAGTGTATGAAGCATCTTGCATTTTGTTTTTGAAATGAATTTGATGGAAAAATATAGAGAGTTTAAAAGCTGAGCTGGAGGAGCAGTACAGGAGCAGACTCAGCGTTGGTGTGTTATTATTTCAGCCCATGCTGAAGTATAGTCTCAGTAAACTAGGTATACTACTATGTCCCTATTTAGGTATTCATTTGTATAAATTTTGTTATATGAATATCTGAACATACAAAACATCAAAAGAAAGAACATGGTATCTGCTGATAAACAAAAACATTTTATTCTAGCTTCATGCATTCTTTTTTAAACACTTGAATGTGGGTAAGTTTCATAAATAAAAAACAAAGAAATAAAGAACATTTTGAACAAAAAGCTGAAAATAGACTATGAATTGGATTCAGAATGATAATCAAAATGTGGATGGAGTCGAAGTTTTTAAGTCATTATTACCTCTTCATTGGTCGACATTTTATTCCATAATGTTACAGTTTATTAACATTATTATTATTATACTAATAGCACACTTAAACTTCTTTTTCGTAAGGGTATACCAGCTGTTCTAAACACTTTTCTAACTGTTGTTTGTCCAAGATCATGGCGCAACAATTTGGCATGACACAGGGCTCCACCTACTTTGAAGCAGCTATTAATTTCCTCTCAGAGTCTGGCATGACCAAGGCATTTTCTATTTAGTGAATGTGATGCTTCTGAGATGCAACTCTGCATAGCTTATGTTTTCCTTCTAGTGGGAACTCATACTACCTCCCATGGAGGACAGTTTAAGGGAATGCCGACTGGTGTCTGAAGCATGTGTGAAAACTAGGGGTGTAGCAATACATGTATTCGTACCAAACCATCGCGGTACAGGCATCTCGGTTCGGTGCATGAGGCCTTACAACGAATACAGGCAATTCACCCTCAATCCAGAAGGGGGCGCCCGAAGCAATGCAACTCTGTTTGATAACCGCCAGCAGAAGAACAGCGAATGCCAGGAGTTGTGCACTTGAAAACAAAGCCCACTAGACAGTGACCATGTGCTGATTCTGAATGCGTCTCTTGCTGACAAAGGAGTATAATGTTACTTTAAAGGATTGTGCACTCAACTGTCTGCGAAATGGAGGTATGTGCTCTTGTATCCTACCTCACTCATTCAGTACAAATCCAAATATTCCATAATATTTCCATATTTGTGATGCATCCAAATGCTAAACTATTATTTATTATGTAAATTATATACTTTGTACTTCAGTTGCATTCTAACGGTGACACAGTGAGGCGCGCGTGCTGATGTTTGGTTCACTGTGTTTTATTTTGATAAAGTGCCAACTGCGTTGTCAAGTTAGCAATGCTAGAAGCCTGGAACTGATATGTTTTGTGTTTGTGTGCGGCGGCGCGATTACTTCAACTTTCCTCATACCAGCAAAATCAACTTAAACAAATAGAATGTCACTTGAGCTTCCTTTCTGTCACAAAACTGAACTGAAACTCAGCAAATATAGGCAACGTTACATGTCGTACAGCTTTTTTCCCTTGTCTATCAGTTAACTAAATTAAATATCAATGTAATGTAATGTCAAGTATTTATTCCTTGTATGTATATATGTACTGCAGATTTTATAGCCTATATATGACGTCACGCTTTCTTCTTCGTGTGAGAATGACGTGGATTGCTACTTTCCCATATACACCACGTCTATCAAGGGCACTGTTGTCAGTGGAAATGCAAGCCGGATCAGGGCGTTCCGTCCCAAATCATACCGTACTGTACTGTAATGATCTGTACCGCTCGGTGGAAACAGCCTTGGACACAATGACCAGAACTGAGGTGAATGTCTATATATTTGCTGATAATGTAGGAACATAATGCAGGTAAGTGACATTGGAGATAATAAGCAGATGAGATCAGTAACATAAAGCAGGTTTATAGCAGGGTAAGCAGTCCTCTTGGGGTCCTAGACTGGGCCAGGCTCTGTGGAGGAATGACAATGCAGGGCAATCGCATCCAGATGTCATATCCGTGGGCAGGCCTAGGAGAATCTGTTGACAGTGACTAGAATGCAAGTGCAGTCATTAGAAGCCGGCAAATCTGCCTCCTAATCCACTCCTGAATATGACAGTGGAACTGCAATGGGAGGAGCTTTCTGGTTGGCAGGTGGTGAGGTGTCGTAGTGATAGTGATTGCACATTCTTGACAGCTTTGTACGAATCTTGTGATGTTGTTTTTCATCCTAGGACCCCAGAACCATTCCTGTACTAGTGTATTGTATAGTTGGTCCCAGGGTGACCTACCAATAGTGGAGTGAATTGATTTGATGAGAGGAATCTGTTGAGATGTTGGTGTGTAAGTTTTGATAAGAGGACAGCCCAGTGGAGTTTGCTCTGTGGTGTTGGCCTTGGCAATCCTATCATCTAGGGTCCACTGGATGGAACTGACTACCAGGAAGAACAAGTATGTAAGCGGAACAATACATAGCATTTATAGTTCTTTGACGCTGGACAATAGGTGATGATGAAATTAAAGAATAGACTATTCTTGGCTGCCAGGGATATAATTGCTTGGCATTTCTGAGATACTTGAGGTTGCACTGATCTGTGAGTACGAGGAATGGATGACAGGCCCCTTCTTTCCTGTGTAGCCACTCCTTGAGAGCTATTTTGATGGCCAAGAATTATTAGTTGCGTGCCCTTATCCACCAGGTTAAGTTTCTTGGAGAAAAAACTGTTGGGAGAGGGACAGCACCATCTCCTGAGGTGGAGACATCAACCTTGACAGTGAAGGTTTCTCTGGATCAGGATGATGTAGTAAGGGTGCTGATGTAAAGGCTTCCTTCAGGGTATTGAAATTGTGGGCTGCCTCAGGTGGCCAGGACAGAGACTTGGGCTTACTCTTGAAAAAGGGAGAATAACAGAGCTGTGACTTGTGACTTGTGACTTGACTGTAGTTCTTAATGAAACATCCATAGATGTTTACAAACCTGAGAAACCATTGGAATTTTTAAATGGTGGATGGAACAGGCCAGGCCTTCCACCTTCCCCTCTTTCATCTCAATGCCTCCTGCACTGATGACGTTTCTGAGGAACTGCGCATACGTTTGGTGGAATAAACACTTCTCAGCCTTGAGGTAGAGTTACTATTCCCTCAGCTTGGCGAGCATGAGCTGAATGTGGTGATGTTCAAAATCATTCCAGGATTCCAAATCTTGTTGTGCATAAGGGGTTCTTACTCTAATTCATACAGCATTACTTGGTAATCATAGTGGGCTGTAGGTTTTATGAAGACAGTCTTACATTCATCACCACCCCAGAATCAGATTAAGTTGTACATGCTGTGCAGGTCAAGCTTGCTGAAGGTCAAGTTGCCCCACACAACTTCCACAAGCCTCCTTCCTTCTTGGTCATGAAGAAGAAACTAGAAGCAGCAGGGGAGGTAGATTGACAATATAGCTTTGTTGGAATGCTTCAGTCCAAGACTCTAAGGCTTTGTGTTTTGGGATTGATATTGGATAATTATTATTTTACCAGGAATCAGGTCAATGGCACAGTGACATGCACAATGAGGTGGTAACTGGGAGGCTTGTCTCTGGAAGATGACATCCTGCAGAGGGGCATAACAGGCAGGAATATCCACGACTGTTCAGAGGACATTCCATGGAGGTGGAAAAAAACAGAAATACTAATGGATGTAGATGCTTGGATACAGGTAGGAATGGGAAACATGGGAAACTTTGCATCGTAGGTAGTGCCCCACTTCAGGATTACTCCTGGATATGACAGGGTTATGCCAGACAAGCCATGTCCTAGGATCACAGAACGCTCCAGAACCAGAGAGTGATGTTTTCAATGCGTTGACTGCCAACTTGTAATTAAAGTTGACCAACAAAGTGTTTGTTGACACCTCTTCCCAATGGTTTACTAATATTTGATTGGATGAAGTACTTGGACATTGGTGCCCAACACTGTTCCTGGAGATCTACCTTCCTGCAGAGTTTAATTCTAACACATTGATCAAACACACCTGTCTGTAATTATCAAGTGCTCCTTTAGATTATAATTAGTTGGTTCAGTTGTGTTTGATCAGGATTGGAGCTGAAATCTGCAGGAAGGTACATCTCCAGGAACAGGGTCGGACAGCCCTGTACTTGGATGTGCAGGGATTCTTCTTAACCTTGAGCTTTTAGCAGAACATCCCTGGGATGAAACTGCTGGCTGACACAAAGTCAAGGAGAGCAGTGATGGTAAATGATATGTCAAAGGCAGTGTTACAATAGCAGTCAGAGGTTTACTGTTAACAGAGGGTAAGAAAACACTCATCAATGGTAGTGGAGGATGAACTGGACACATGGATTTAACTTGCCTCTCAGCTCCTTGGAGAATATGTTGACAATGATACAACATATTACAATATAAACATAAATGCTGGGTCAGTTGGCAAAGTTTTTCAATGTGGGAGAGATGAAACATGTCCACTTGCATGGCTCCAGATGAGCTAACAGAGCTGGCTGGCGGAGAGTTGGAGATGACTGCAAGGCAGGCTGAACCTGCAGACAGTTCCCCATACGATGACTGACCCAGATTGACAGTTGGATAAATCGCTCAAGCAGTGGTGTTGTTGTAAGCAGTAAGCTGCAGCTGCAGCGCTGGATTGAGTCCTTGATGATACATTGTCTCTACTGTAAAAAAGAACGTGGGTACAACTTCCGGTGAGGCAGCGAACGTAGTATACCAATGGTATTTTGTGTGCTAATTAGCGAAGAGGCTAAGTGTTTTTTAGGCCATTGTTTACTTTGTAAAGATGCACACCTTTATGAGAGATGTCATTACATTCTTATGGACAACATAAGCTTTTTGAATTTGTGTTCCCACATCATTAGCAAGTTTGGATCGCTAAATCTTGAATGACTATCAACTAGTGAAATGACATTTGAACCAAGACATCAGAACTTGTGTTAAAAGGCATGCCAGATGAAGCCTCGATTCGAGGCTTGTTAATGTAGAAATCCCTTTCGTAAAAGCCTCAGTTTCTGTCCAGTCATGTGCGCGATTCACTTTGCGTGTCCTAATGTACGACCCCCAGATATTACTTTGGAGTACATTTTCATTGGGACTTATTTAATAATTACATTTTTTAAATACCCAGTCATACAAGTAATATGACGAATACAAATTATTTCAGGAAAATAAATATATGCCATATGCAATTAATATATGTGTACATTATTCTTATATTACATCATATTGATATTCATACTGTTCAACAGGTTAAATGAATTTATCAGAGTCAGAAATTCATCAACCAAAAACACACACGGTTAGGCTTTTATCTGTGCATATAACATGGATTGATTCATGGAAATTGTGGTGAATGCTTCTTCCGATGGAGCTTTACAGGCTTTTGGCTGCTTTATTCTTTGCTAACCACCAGATTGCGCTGTTTTCGAAACTCTCAAAGCTTTGAATCTTTTCCCGAAACAGTCAGTGGAAAGTCTCGGTGCTTCACGAGGCTTCATTTGCCCGTCACTCCTGTCAACTGTTGAATAAATGAGTGTCACGTCCGCTTGTTTACTTTGAACCAGAAGACGCTCCTACTTTTAAAGCAAGGCCTCATGGGGCATAGGAAACTTGTGGATATAGTGCTGGTGATGAGTTCCAGGTGTGTCTTAAGTGCCAGAGAGGATGATGGGAAATGTAGTATGTAATCAGTACTCTGTTGAGTGTGACCGTGAGTGAGGGAGAAACTGGCATGATCATGACAGTCTCATCTCTTCATACATCATTTCCTCTCTCCTCTCTGTTTTTTTCCCATCATCCCCCCAAACTTGTTCTCTGTCCTCTTGGCTTCATTCTCTCTCTTATATCTCTTGATATTTTCTTGTCTCTCTCTCTCCCAGCTCTTCTTTCCTCTTGCTTCTGGGCTTCGTTCTCTATCTTTGCCTCTCTCCTTCCGGTAAGCCAAAAGTTAGCCTTCTTCTCTTTTTCAGACTGTATAACAAGGTTTATATTGTAAACTCAAACTGAAACTAAAATGAAATTGCAATAAATAAATTATATACATACATACATACATAAAATAATACATAAAATAAATAAAACCATAATTATTTGAAATTCAAAACCAAATCTAAACTAAAAACTCCAAACTATAATAATCTTACTGAATGAGCACTGGCAGGGTGATGAATGGCTTAGACCAGGGGTCTCCAAACTCAGTCCTAGAGGGCTGGTGTCCTGCGGAGTTAGCTCCAGCTTGCCTCAACACACCTGCCTGAATGTTTCCAGGGGTGCTTCTCAATACTCAAACTGATGCTTCCTCATTTCCTCACTCCTCCGTTCTTAAGCCTGTGACCAGGAAACTGTTCGAACTCAGCCATCTTGAAAGACATCTCTAATTGCTCCACGAGGAAGTGAAGATCGAGGACTGAGGAGGCTTCCAGAGGAGCTGTGAGCGAGGATACACGTGTATCCTATGCGTAAGTCTTTTTCAGCAAAAAACTGACAGACAAATACATCCTCTTTCCCCTTCACGTCTGTCGTAATAATTTTAATTTACTTTTATATTTACAAATATTTCAACAGGGCATCTTGCTTTATTAATATGTACTATGAATGCCTTAAATAACAAACTTTAACAACATAAGGGCAGATCCCTTTAGCACAGCTGATGATGCTTTGAAGTGACGCTTGAGTGGTCAAGAATATTCAAATGTACAAAATAACTGTTCCTTTCATTCCTCTGTCCTCATTTTCTTTCCTTGCATCCTTCCCTCATATCCGAAGGGGGGTAGAGCTAAGACACAAGGAAAGGAAACAAGGATGCACAAATAAGAAATGAGAAGCACCCTAGTATGCCTAGTAAGACCTTAATTAGCTGGTTCAGTTGTGTTTAATTAGGGTTGGAGCTAAACTCTGCAGGACACCCGTCCTCCAGGACCGAGTTTGGAGACCTCTGGCTTAGACCGTAATGCAGCATCCATCTACCCATACCACTTCCAGGATGCTGCTGTGAGTTCCCCACACTCACATGTATTTGATGAATACATGTATTTCTGAACAACTTTGTTTTAATGCTATTCAAGCTATTGCTAAACAAAGAAAAAACTTAATTAGTACTTCTCCTATAGGTTCTGTCATTTATTTATTTATTTTTAACTCCCACAGCAGATACTTTGTCCTGTAGATTACTCTGCTCTCTGAAGGTTCTTCAGGACACGCAAAAGCAATGAGTAACACATACCATATATCCACATAAAAGGCAACAATCAATTTGAAATAAACCATTATTCACTCAAATTCCTTTTCCCCTGAGCTGCATTTTTCTTGCCTATAAATAAAGCGTCATTGGTAGTTCGCCAAGTACCGTAATAAGACTTTCGGTGTGTTCATCTGACCCTGCAAAATAGCTGTTTAACTACTATTACAGTTAAGCGACAATAAATGCTTTGCTTTATAATGTATTTCACATTTAAACACTGACACATAGTAGCCATTTCCAGTTATTGCACATGCACCTGTGGAACATTTTATAAGACACTGACAGTGTACAGACGGTATAGGCAATTAAGGTCACAGTTAAAATAACCAGCCAGATTTATTAAACAAGGCAAATTAGCACAAAAGCACAATTCCAAAAAAGTGCAGAGGGGATTGGAAAGTTCTGTGGGTGATCTACTGACAATGTGCAAATTAAAGATCACAGATGCAACATCTCATTTCCATCATAACCCACGCAATCTGTCAAGAGCAGCGCAAATTAGCGCAAGGCCACAAACAAGCAGAGCTGATCATGCTAAATCATGTCTGTAGTAAATCCTAACTGGACTTTTTCATACCAAGAGGGCTTGTGCTGGCCCTAAGTTAACTTTCACAAACTGTCTTGTTGACTTGAATGTATGTCATTGCTTATGTTGCATGAGTGCCTACTACTGGCAAAATCCATGTAATGGGTTAAATTGAAATGTTCTAAGGCATTGATCACTTTGGCTGTCAGCACTATTAATTGCAAGTGATCAAATCTAATTTGTGTGTCCAGACATAGCGAACTTATCTGCATGGTTTGCTTTGATAACAGTGTTAGCTGTATCCACATAAGTGACAAGGCATTCAAAACAGATGCAGCAAAAGTGGACATGCATCATCTAGCTCTCCAAATAAGTGCCTGTTGAATTGTGGTGCAGAACTCCCCCCTCGCACAAGAAAAACTCGGCTATGGAGGAGACTGGCGTGATGTTCCGTGATGTAGTCATGACCAGATTCACTGTGCAGTGAGGGGTGCGGTGTCTTCTGGCACTTCTGTCTGTTCTGTTCTGATTTTGACGTTATTGTTGCGTGTTGCGTTAGGAGCGACTCAAATTTTCATTCGATTTGAGCATCCAGACTAAGACGCATCTGTAAAAATACGATTGGAATCGCATTTCAAACCACCTCCATATAGGGTTTGAATCAGATTTGAAAAAAAAATTTTCACAAAGCTATCTTCAAAGAAGTAGCAGCGACAAAAGCCGACGGTGTTGGTGCCTTACGTCAGCAGTGTATAGACCAGAAAGCTGCACTTTAACACACCACACAGACTACAACTGACTGCAAACTAAATTGCATTCAAAAATTGCATTTGTCATTCAAAAGGACAAACCAAACAAGGATATAGGAGATATAAGCAGATATAAGAAACATAAACAAAGCAGCTCTTGCTTACAATATTGAATATCAGTTATGTTGTTAACCTTCTTCATTTTAAGCACATGTTGTTTTGAAAATATTCGCATATTGGAATGCTTTGGCAAGATCATGTAATTTTGTTGTTGTTCTGTCTATTTATGTTTGTTTTCTACTGTAAAACAAGGGCCCAGGACAGTGTTGCCACCCTGTGGAACTGATTACTGCAAAACAAATTCAATGCACATGTGTGGTCTTGCGCATACAAAGTACCCGTAGTTACAAAAATCGGGTGGTATGTGTGAAGTATACTTTGGGCTTTACCTGTGATTTTTTTTTCAGATCCTAAAGACCGTGCATACTATTCTGATAACAAATTTGCATCATGTGTACTGTATGCTGACCCCCGCGTATGTGTAAAATTGAAGTAGTGCAAGATGAGTATTTGTGATTAAAAAGTGTATACATTTTTATTTTTTAAGAAAATGACAGATAGTTTCGCTAGATGATTCCTCAGCTGGGATCATGTAGAGCCCTTTTGAAGCTGCAGTGAAACTGCAGTTTGGACATTCAACCCGTTGGCCACCTTTAAAGTGCATTATATGAAGAAAATTCCAGGAATGCTTTCCTCAAAAAACTTCTTCGCGACTTAAGAAAGAAAGACAAGAACATCTTGGATGACATGGGGGTAAGTAAATTATCAGAAAATTTTCATTCTGGAGGTTAATTTAGCTTGCTCAGGTGTTTTTGATCAGGGTTGAAGCTAACTCTGCAGGCCACTGGGCTTCCAAGGCAAGATTTGAGGAACACTGCCCTAGAGGTATGATTGGGCTGTTAGAGAAAATATAGAAAATTACACAAGCAAATAAAATATTAATATAGTAGACTATCATAAACAGTGAACTTATATTTACATTTTTTGCATTTAGCAAATTCTAAAGGTTTATTAGATAACCAGAACCAGTGGAGTGAGATCAGGAAGGATGTGATGTGGGTTCTCTTTGGCTGCTTGAAGACCAGACATGCTGCCACATTCTGGATTCTCATCTGCAGACGGTTAGTCATGCTGATTGGAAGACCTGCCAGTACAGCATTGTAGTAGTCTAGTACTGATATAACAAGAGCTTAGACAGTTAGCTGTGCTGTGTATTCTAACAGGAAGGGTCTGATTTTCCTTATGTTATAAACTGTGAATCTACACAGTCTGGCCGTTGTTGAGATGTGGGTGGAAAAGCTTAGATGATCGTCAGACACTACCCCATGTTCCTTGCTGTTCTGGTTGGTGTTAGTGTTGCGGATCCCATTTGCATAATGATGTTGTGGTAAACCTGTAATCCATGAGTTGCATGGATTACAAGGAGCTCCAGATAACTCTCCTTCATACAAGCAGAGATGGCAGGTAGAGATACAATCTGAGATCACATCATCTGCATAACAGTGGTAAGAGAAGCTGTGTGATTTTATGATGTGTCCAGGCAGGTTGTGTGAACAAAGAATAAAAGGGGAACAAATACTGAACCTTGAGGTACCCCAGTAATTAACTGATGTGACTCAGACACCCGTCCTCTCAATGAAACCCTGAAGGATCTGCCTGTGAGGTACGACTGAAGCCTCTAAAGTACTGTACATGTGATGCCCAAATCTGAAAGGGTAGATGGGAGGATCTGGTGGTTAACTATAGCTTTGTTTCCATCACTGTGTTTTTATGCACATTTTGAAGTATCGCATCAGAAACCAGTGATAGAAACAAACAAACAAAAACTTGACCTGTGCGAAAAGTGGTTTATGTGAATGATGGGAGCTAAAGAATGCATTTACCGTATAAATTCCTCTTTGCGCATCAAACAACGAATGTGACTTTGCGCTATGGGATGGCATAACTTGACTAGCCAGAGGACTCATCTTGTTGCACAACATCTGAAATGTTGTTATGGTCATTCTTAAATGCCCGTCAGAGTATTTCTGTGTAATTGCCTCCCGGAACTGTCATTCACGACTGCATTCCCAAACAGCAGGCATCCACCTCTGAAAGCAATGACTGCATTTATTGTGTTTCGTCTGCTAGCTCTGAGGTGCAAGTAATTTATTATATATGAGAATTATTATATTCAGTGGCTTCTCCTACTTTTCTTAGTGATATATAGTGCTGGTTTATCAGTTTTGCTCTCTTTGTTGGATGGAAACTGTGCTTAATCACAAATGTTTTATGTGATTTTCCAATTGTACACATAAGTTAAATTCGCACCTTCGGATGGAAACCCAGCTACTGTCAAAGGCCACAGACAGGTCCAGCAGAATAAGAACAGATGATTTGTAGTTCACTGTAGTTTTAGCAGTGGTCATCAGTGCAGTCTCTGTGGTGGCAGTAAGTATTATGCTGTTAAATCTCAAAATCCATTCTTAAATCCTAGAGTTGGTTGAGGTGGGGATAAGTTAGGAGTGATCTGCTGTGACATCTCAATTGTATTGCACTGTGGTATATGGAGCTGCCTGAAGTTTACATATGAGTCAACTTTGAGGAGTCAAGGGTCTCTTTATATAAAATTCCTTTGTCCACTTGATGCAGTTCAGAACTACAGAGCATGAGCGTGACCTACAAAGTACAATAGAAACATTTATATATAGAATTAATTTACAGAGACAACTGTTAAAGTGCGTGTTCATCAGTCATTTGTGTGTATAATATGCAGCTTCAAGTTGATATTACAAATGGTTGCAAAACAGCAAATATTTTGATTCAGTGCTGAAGAGGAAGCCTTAGATGTCTTCATGTGTCAGGAAAAGGCTTAAATTCTTCATTCCTTGAAAAGGAGAAAAGTTAAGTCTGAACATTTAAGTCTCTTAGTGGCATTAATTTAATCAGAGGTCATCATGGAATGAAATGTATGCTGTGTATGCTGTGCTCTCAGTAAGAGGGACTCATTTCAATAAAGCAGCTCTAGCCCATGAGCAAGATGAAAAAAAAAAAAGATGAATTAGTCCATTTTAATGTGTCTCCTTTTCTCTCTGCCAGGGTGTATCAAGGCTACGCTTTACATCGCATTCTAATTTATTTTTACATTATAAAATATCGGCATCGGAGGGTAGAAATAATGGAGAGGAGCAGGAAGCTCTTTTTTTTCTTTCTACCTCTATCTCTTCTCTCATCCAATCGCTCGCTTAGTGCTTAGACGGGAGACAGAGTTCACGGCCACAAGCTGAGGACATTGAGCGGGGTGACAGAGAGACGATTCAGTGTGTGAGGAGAGCTCTGATCAAGCATTCAGATTAAAGTATTTTCTCCTGCCCGAGGACAGCTCTCGATGCACACCCCTCGTGAACAATCTGTGTGTGTGTGTGTCACTGTGGGAGTGGGGGATGACTCCCTCTATCTTTGAGGTCACTGGCATCCAGCTTTGGTATCAATGGAACAGTTCCAGTTTTTATTCAGCCGTCGCATACGAGAATACAATAAAGTGTAGCCTATATGCTAGGGGTGTAACGATTCATTCATTTCATCACTGACACAATTACAGATCCTCCCGATGCACATGCATCGACTTTTGAATCGTGAATGGTTTATCTGGGTGAAGGTTTAAAATTCAATTATTCAATATTTAAAATACAGGATGGTCACTGACTATAACATAACCAGATGACAGCTCTTTCACAACAGCACTATAGTCTTGAGTCAAAGACGTGCAAACCACTGATGAAGCTGACAACTCATCCGACTTCATTTATCAACCTAATGTGCAAACAAGCGCACAAATCAACTTAAGACAGGGTTCACATGTGATTCGTGAAACATTCGTATGCCGCCAATCCCATCGTACAAATGATCGTACATTGATAAATGTGGCGGCTGAAAACAATCGTCATTCGAATATCACGCCCCTAAAACACCCTGGTTTAGAAGCCTTGCCCTAGAGTTTACGACATGTAACCTAGACAAAAAGAGGACGTAATCTCATATGAAAAAGAAATTGACCTTACTCCAAAAAACACCCATTAACCTTAATTTATATATGGCTTATATATAGGCTATACAAGGAATAAATACTTGAAATATATTTAATTTAGTTAACTGATAGTTAACTGTGCGACACGTAACGTAGCTTATATTTGCTGAGTTTCAGTTGAGTTTTGTGACAGAAAGGAAACTCAAATGGCAGAAAGCGATATTCTGTTTGTTTGTTTTTTGTTTAAGTTGATTTTGCTGGTATGAGGACAGTTGAAGTACACAAACACAAAACATATCAGTTCCAGGCTTCTAGCATTGCTAACTTGACAGCGCAGTTGGCACTTTATCAAAATAAAACGCAGTGAACCAAACATCAGCACGCGCGCCTCACTGTGTCACCGTTAGAACGCGACTACAGTACAAAGTCTATAATTTACATAATAAATAATAGTTTAGCATTTGGATGCATCGCAAATATGGAAATATTATGGAATGTTTGGATTTGTGCCGAATGAGAGAGCACAAAGCTCCATTTCGCAGACAGTTGCGCATTAAGTGCGCAAGTACGCGCATCACCCGATTTTTGTACGCACAGGTCGCACATGCGCAATTAATTATTTTAATTATTTTGCAGTAATCCGTCGTTCCACCAGGAGACAACAGTAGAAAACGAAATAAAGAGACGGAACAACAACAACAAAATAGAAAAGACTGCAACAACAACATGGCTCACACTGACAAGTGCTTATGAGCGAGAGGATATGAGACATCCCAGCTTTAGTTTAAAAGAGTTCAAAAATATCAATTATCAGTCATAACTTAATGTGGAAAAATAATGGATGAAGCTTTCTATAGCGCATGTGTTGACCGTTCGCGCACAACATCAAATGGAGTTTACTTATAAAGGCTACGCGTTCGACTGTGCGCATACGCTAGCATACGCATACAAACATGAATGCAGTCTGTTAAAGCTGCCACTGTCTGTGATCTCATCAGTAATAATCAAATGGCAATAATGCAGGAGAAAAAAGAAAAACCCATAACTATTGTCTGTAAACTTTCGGATACTTAAAGAACACTTATTTTAAATAAGTAATTGTTTTAAAAATATAGCCTGCTTATAAAAAAAAAAAAAAAAAAATTGCACAAAATGAATCTGATGTCAAATTTATATGAAAATGTAGCCATGTGCAATAATACTGAAAACTGAGAATGTGACGCATCGTGATATTGGGTTGATAATGAAAATCGTAATTGAACTGAATCGTGAAACCAGTGAAGATTCACACTCTTATTTTTAAGATGAGATTCCAACTATAAACGAAAAGCATAGAAACCACAATTTTTGTTAAAATGTATGGTTGTAAAGACGTATTTACACAGCAGAAGAATTAATTGGGGAAAAAAATCGTTTTGGAATCAGATCGTGTCGTGACTCCCAGAATTGGAATCGAATCGGATCGTGAAGTGCCTGAAGAATCCCACCCCTACTGTCAAGTGGGCTTTGTTTTCAAGTGCGCAACTCCTGGCATTCGCTGTTCTTCTTGCGGCAGTTGTCAAACAGCATTGCATTACTGCGGACACCTCCTTCTGGATTGAGGGTGAATTGCCTGTATTCATTGTAAGGCCTCATGCACCGAACCGAGATGCCTTACCATGGCGGTTCAGTATGAATACATGTATCGTTACACCCCTAATATATATACTGTGTATATATATATATATATATATGGGGTATATATATCAAATATATATATATATATATATATGAAACTGCATTCTAGTTTGATGAAGAATGGCTGAAATCAGTTTGATTTGATAAAGATATAGGCCTAACGAAAGCAAATAAAATGCATTAAGAGCTAATCTAAATTAACAAAATGCTGTCATTATACAATTCTCTGCCAGATTTACTGTGCTGCATGCGAGTTAAGGCTATGATCGTAGCGTTTCACGCAGAAACGACCGCACGCCTAATTTTCTGTCATACGTTCGTTTCGAAAATAAGGTCCATTGTGTGGCCACTACTGCTGAAATGCAACGCTTCTGTTTTCTTTAAGATAAAATACTGCTGATTTACTTGTATCATTGTTTATTTGGGCGAGCAGAAAACATTTAGGTGGTCTTAGGATATCACTGATTCTCATTTGAAAACATAAAGAAACTGAATAAATCAGATTGTAATATTTGGATTAGTTTACAGCCTCAGGGTTGTCACATTCATGGAAAACCTGGAAATAATAGGGAATTTTAAAATGTTATTTCCAGACCAAAAGAAAAAAAAAAAAGTTTTTTTTTTTTTCTAGGTATATTTAGCTCTAAAACATTTAATTGGCACATTGCACTCTTAAACAATTAAAAATCTCAATCTTAACTTAAATTGAACAACCATATGCATGAAACCATTCAGAACAGTTTGTTTTTTTTATTCATATAATCCTATAAACACACCTAAAAAGTATGTAATCAAATGATTAATCACAATCAAATTTAACTGTATCAAATGAAACCTCATTCTAAGCCAGATCAAATTGTCCTGTATTTGTAAGAATCTAAAACTTATGGGATGTGAATCGAATTTGCTGTCTGCCCATCAATTTACACCCCTGCTATATACATTCACTTGTTGATTTAACAGTATAATTTGTTCAATATATTGCAATTATAATTGTATATAGATAAGAAATCATTTATTCTTATTTAAAATAAATATTCATAAAGACCAACATTTCAAAAAACAAAAAACAACACCACAGTGGCAGAGGGTGTGAGTGGTGGCCATGCAGATTTTAAAGGTGTTCTGAGTTTTAACACACTGCTAAGCAATTACAAATGTGTTCTGGGTGGTTGCCAGGTGGTTGCTTTATGACTAAGCCACAAGATCCCTCTCCTCAATCCATGATATTCTAGTGCATAAATATGCCTCGGGTCCCTTCTTTTATTACCTACCAGAAAAAAAAATCATGGAGATTTCTGTGATTTGAAAAGTAAAATCACACCTCTCCTTGAAAAGCCACATATTTTAAGAAACAATTCGGTAGCACTTTATAATAACTGCACACTAAGCATTAGTAAATAGTCAATTCATAATTTATAAAGCATTGTCCCTTCATTAATAGACATTACTAAGCAGTTTATAAATACAGCTATAAATGCTTTGTTCTTGATTTATGAGCATATCGATTATATGTTTAATATGTGTTTTCATAATTAATGAAGGATTTTTTTTTTTTTCCAAATTAAGTAACATTATTTATGAACCAGTTTTTTAGTTGTCATCAGAGATGGAAATGTCCCAAAACGAAGTACAAATACTTTGTTACTGTAATTAAGTAAATTTTTCTGGTATCAGTACTTTACTTCACTATTTATTTTCTGACTACTTTTTACTTGTACACAGATATCTGTACTTTCTACTTCTTACTTTTTTAAACCTTGTTTAAAGGCTCATTCATTTAGTTTTAATCAGCATTTGGTGGATCACCATTCGATAACAAATCTATAATAAATCATGGATTGGTTAGTCTTGACCGGCAACGCGATTCGGCTCGCACGCGCTCCGCGTCTCCGCCAAGCGGTTTCTATCAGAGTAATCATTTCAAGTGACTGGAGAATGGAATGGAATGGCACGGGTGGATCATAGAGGCAAAACTACTGACCTGTTCAGGACTTCAAGTGCAGGTCAGTTTCATCTGTAAACAGGCTGCTAAGAGTTGTTAGCAGTTTAATGCTTAACTAAGTAAACAAAGACAAAACTACAGCAGCAGTGCTATAAACAAAACTGAACTAAATTACTATCATCACTCAAAATACTCTATACTAATAGACATCATTATCTACTATAAGGTTACAGTAGTAATTTAGCAAACAAATGTTATAGAACATTGTTTTGTAATACGTTCAGAGGGAGCAAGGGCAGATAACAGCACAACCCATATGAAAATTAAAACCAAAATCTATGGTTACTATAGTTAAACCATGGTAACCACAAATGAACCATGGTTTTGCTACACTAACTATGAGATGTGTAGTAAAACTATGGTTGGATTCCACCAAAAAACAAACAGTCAAACAAAAAAACATGGTTACTATACTTTTACTGTAATAAACCATGGTTAATTTTGGTAGGAGAAAAATAAGACTCATGATAATGCAATAACATGTACAGTATTAGGATTTTTCTGTATTGAAGATATTGAAGATATTGTCATGATGTAATCATTATTGTACTAATTTTGACATTTAGGCAATTTTGAAAATATAGTTTTGTTAAATCTATAGTATTTAAGCCATTTTAAGATAAAACAACAACACCTGCTCATAATGTAATACTTTAAATTGAACTTTAAATTGAAATAAAATTGTTACTGCAAGTAGAATATAATGAGGTGGTTGTTTTTCAACAAGGTGGAGACAGTTCTGCTCATAACAGTAAATGGCTGATTGGAAAAGTGACAGCTACAAGAAAATTAGTGAAAAAAGCAAACACACACAAAGTGAGACTAGTATCTGTAAATATTACGCCGAAAAATACCATTTACATGTGAATCCTGCATGTTCTGCATGTCTCTATTTTAATGAATGGAGCAGACGAGCGGTTTTGTTTACTACACACAATGTCATCTCACTAAATGAGGACATAAATACGTGAACAATATCTGCTGAGAGTCACTTCATGAGCATTTGACTGTTCCATTATAGGAAAACTAGCGCTATATCATATACACACAGAAATGTAAAGGTACACACGGCAACCCGTCAAAATAAAAGTCTGGTTTAACTTGAAGGCATTGTGCCAGATATATATTACTACCATTACTACTACTAAAAAAAAAAAGTTTGCTTAATTTTCAATAATTAAAAGATTAATGAAATTAATGTTTTATGCTTTCATTTGATAACCAGAACAGTTTAAATACACAACACAGAATTTCTGAGGGTAAAAAACAAAAAAAATTTTGTAAGGCTATTTTAAGAAAAAAAATGAATAAATTAAGTATGCATTCAAATAATTAGACATGTTGAAACACAGAATTTGATAACAATTAAACATATGGTAAGAAAAAAAAAAAGAAAAACATTTCATAGGGCCTTAAACATGTCATTTTTGCAAAACCTTTATTAAATTGAAGTGAAAGTGTATAAATTCCATGATTTTCATTAATTAGACATGCTCTTTGATTAATAAAGTTTAGTTTAACCGTAAATATTAAAATGGGAAAAATGTGAATCCAGAAAAATTAAAACAGAATTTGGAAAAAAATAAAACGGATTTCATAGGGCCCTACATTTAGAATGTGTAAGTATATGATTAATAAACTATTTAAATGTACATTTATACATCTTGCTTTCTTAACACATATTTTGTGTGTGCGTATACATATTTGCCCACCAGCAACTAGTTGCTGCACATTCAAATACGATTTTCAAGAAAAAAAAAAAAAAAAAACTGCTGAAAATAAATGCAGAACATTTTCACATAGGACACTACTAACACGACTATATGCATGAAACCATTCAGAAAAAAATTGGTTAATTAAGGTGGTTATAAAACATTTAGTAGTTGTCAGTTAACTACTTTTGCGAGCTCATCTAAAGAGAGGACTACTTATACCTCATAAAACTGTTACAAAGTAGATTTGAAGGCTTAGTTATCTTCTATTTTCTTCATTTTGTTGTTTTTTGTTAGTTTTGTTGGTTAATTTGTTGCTTGTATTTTCTTTCTTGTCTCATTTTGTTGTTTATTTAGTATATATATATAAATGTGTGTGTATGTTCTGTATTCCTCTGTTGTGTTTGTTTCCTTTTTCTGTTTAGAAGATAACTGACAGCTACTAAATGTCTTATAACTACCTGAATTAATAATGAATTACAGTATGAAAATGTGTTAATAAAGAATATATTAACACACTATTACTATGTCTAAATACAATGTATAAATGTACTTTTAAATAGTTTATTGATCATTTACTTACACTTTCTAAATGATCTTTATGAACCACTGACAACGCCTAAACACGTTGTTTGGTAATACTTATGATGAATTTATGATTAATTGATTATTAATTAATTATGAAAATACAAATATTAAACACATAATCGATATGCTCATAAATCAAGAGCAAAACATTTATAGCTGTATTTGTAAACTGCTTACTACTATCTATTAATGTAGGAAAAATGCATTATAAATGATGAATTGTCTGTTTACTAATGCTTAACTAATGGTTCATAGAGTGCAGTTTTATAAAGTATTACCAACAATGCATAGCTGTAGCAGGTCGGGACAAATTACATACAAAAAAAAAAAAAAAGTTTAGTGATTTAATGAGATCTCTGTCCCAACCCATAAGCAATAATAGTCTTAGCAAACATGGCTAATGAATAGCAACACCACATATTTTATCGAGTCTCTTAACTTGTGTGATTGACAGCAGAAGTACAGTTTATAGCCTGAAGGCATCCATGAAGGGACATTAGACCAACTTATCCCAAGCAGCGAGCTCTGTGTGTGAGCCAAAGCCCAGCAGGAAGCTAATAGACTGTTCCAGTGGGGGCCCCTCGAGGCCCCTGAGGCATTATGTCAAGCCCTTGACTACTTCACACTCATTAAGAATCATGTGCCACGATTTCACACTACTGTAGTGGAACAAAGAGGTTATTGGAGTTCACTGTTACAGGGTAAATGTCAGTGTCATCAATCAGTGTCAGTCTGATCGGTTTAAAAACCCAGCGAAACGATTTTCAACGCGCACAGTTCTCTTTCTTCTGTACACACATTATAAAATGTTTCTGTTCTGTTGTCTTTATGTCAGTTGCAGTTATTATTATTATTTTTTTTTTCAAAGTTAGACTATGTTTTACAAGAATATACAATTTCACTTTTTGTTTGTTTGTTTCAAATGTCATGCTTAATTGTTTCTTGCTTTTTTTTGGTAATTGTTTGGGAAATTTGCTGAGGTAAAATAGTCATTTTTGTACTTTAATTTAACCAATTACTTCAGTCCATCAAAACCACAGACTGTTATCAACATAAACAAAAATCATCCTTACATTGCAAATGTAGAACAGACACTGCTTATAGGTGGCGTATATGTATACACAACAATTACTTAATATAAATAACCTACATAAATTACATTTTTTTTTAAAAATCATAAAAAATACATAAAAACAGGAACTCATTTCAAGGTATTACTGCGATATTATTAAAAAAGTCATTATTGTTGAGTCTTGCTCTTGATATTTTAATGATTATTATTGTTGATTAATAGAAAATATTTGTGTGTTTGGGAAACGACATCATTTTCTGCCTACAAAGTAAATATTTTTTCCTCCCATCTCATATTTATTTCCTTTTGAGGTTCTGTAGTACACATCATTTCATTCGAACACTGTATTCGGGCTTATCCCTAGTAGGCACAGTAGGAATCAAGATTCCAAGCCAACTCCGCAGCCTGGTCTCATTGTTTGTATGTAGGTATTATTAGTAACGTTTGCAAGCACAAAACTTACATTTTTGTACATTTTATTGATGCTGAAACATACAATTTGAACATATTTCAACATTTATAATGGAAAAATTGACACACATTTTTAAATAAAAAAAAAAGTGAACTATTTAAGAATCTTTATTTTTCATTGAGATATTTGTATCAATACATTTTTAGCATTTAATCAATAAGCAGTTCAGATTTTTAGACCCCTAAAGCTACCCCCAAACCAAAACCTACCCTTTTTATCCACAAGTTTCCTACGCCCTATGAGGCCTTGCATCAAAAGTGGGAGCGTCTTCCAGTTCAAAGTAAACAAGTGGGACGTGACACTCATTCATTCAACAGTTGACAGGAGTGATGGGCAAATGAATCCTCGTGAAGCACCGAGCCTTTCCTCTGACTGTTTCGAGAAAAGATTCAAAGCTTCGAGAGTGTCGAAAACTGCGTGATCTGGTGGTTAGTAAAAAATAAAGCTGTGAAGCTCCGTTGGAAGAAGCATTCACCACAATTTCCATAGATCACCTCGTTATATGCACAAATAAAAGCCTGACCGAATTTCTGACTCTGATAAATTAATTTACCTATTAAGCAGTGCCATTAAATGCCAGTACGGATATCAGTATGATGTAATAGAAGAATAGTGTACACATATATTAATTGCGTATGGCAAATATTTCGTTTTCCTGAAATAATCTGTATTCTTCATGTGACCCTGGATCACAAAATCAGTCATAAGGGTCAATTTTTCAAAATTGAGATTTATACATCATCTGAATGCTGAATAAATAAGCTTTCTGTTGTTGTATGGTTTGTTAGGATAGGACAATATTTGGTCGAGAAACAACTATTTGAAAACCTGGAATCTGAGGATGCAAAAAATCTAAATATTGAGAAAATTGCCTTTAAAGTTGTCCAAATAAAATTCTTAACAATGTATATTACTAATCCAAAATTAAGTTTACATATATTTACAGTAGGAATTTTACAAAATATCTTAATGGAACATGATCTTTACTTAATTTCCTAATGATTTTTGCCATAAAAGAAAAATCTATAATATACCCCAGCGACTTAAGACTGGTTTTGTGGTCCAGGGTCACATATAGACTTTTACGAAAGGGATTTCTGTGTTAACAAGCCTCAAATCGAAGCTTCATCTGGCATGCCCTTTAACACAAGCTCTGATGTCTCAGTTCAAATGTCATTTCACTAGTTGACAGTCATTCAAGATTTAGCGATCCAAACTTGTTAACGATGTGGGAACACAAATTCGAACAGCATATGTTGTCCCTAAGAACCGTAGTGACATCTCTTATAAAGGCTTACAACTTTACAAATCAAACAACGGTCCAAAAAACACGTAGCCTCTTTACTAATTAGCACACAAAATACCATTGGTATACTATGTCCGCCGCCTCACCGGAAGTTGTTACCCACGTTCTTTTTTACAGTAGCGCCCCCGGAAACAGGTGGATAGCGAATATAAAAAGATATAAAACAGCAGTGACTGAAATATGCAAAGAAATTTCCATTTTAGTAACAATAGTAACATTATAGTCACTAATCCCATTATGTACAGTATGTAATGCACAGTATAAAGTATAAAGTATAAAGTACATCATTTATTCATTGCAAAAAACCTCAAAAGCAGTACCAAAAGCAATCCAAATGATGATGCGTTCCAGCCGCAGTCCTTTCTGATGGAATACAATACAATTTGTGTGCAGAGCAGAATTTAAGTTGTTAATCGCTAAAAAATATTATCCAGATTATTACCCCTATCACTCGTGAAGGCGTGCATTTGTCATTCATACATACCTCACCAGAATCACAGCTAATCGCAATCTGTGATGAAGCAGCCAAAGCCAGTGAGCGTTCGATTGTCCTGCTGCAAAACTTTTGAATTTTGTGATGAGTGCGTCATGATTGCTGCTCATGGTCACTGCTCAGGATGGAGTTGAAGATCGCTGAATAAAGGCTTGAGTTTGGGACTGTTTCTTGCAGTCGTATGGATTCTGAAGATTTGGATTACACCACACTAATAAAATTGATTCCTTTTGTAATTATGTTGCGTTTTTAGTGTATTTTATCGTTCTATTGTCAGTCACTTCATGTCAGAGAAAACACCTTTTGTGACTAATGGCAAACAAAATAAACAGTAAGTAATGGTGAAATGATTGCAGAAATGTTATTCGTTTTAAGGGTATAAAGTGTAATCTTCAGAACGAGTTTGCAGAATAAACCACACAGAACAGAATAATGCAATTGAAAATATAACGCCACTGAAATAACAACTGTATACAATAATAACAAAATCAGTGCTGCAATTTCAATATTTATAAGGATTTGTTTGGAAGTCTGTAATTTTTTTCATACGTAAAAAATTTACATTTTAGTTGTCGTCAATATGTCAGTATTGTACATTAAAATGCTGAAAATACATTAATATTGTATGGTTTAGTCCAGGGGTGCTCAACCCTGTTCCTGGAGATCTACCTTCCTGCACAGTTTAGTTCCAACTCTGATCAAACACACCTGTCTGTAATTATCAAGTGCTCCTTCAGATTAGTTGGTTCAGGTGTGTTTGATCAGGGTTGGAGTTGAACTCTGCATCCAGGAACAGGGTTGAGCACCCCTGGTTTAGCCTCTGTAAAAAACACAAGTAAATGTACATTTTGTGGAACCACATTTTACGTAAAATACATACAAATTCTCATGAGATCACATTGAACATCGTGATGTCTGTCAGCCATCGGCGATTAGCGATGGCATCATCCATTGGTCAAACCCTGTACTTCATACAGGTTATTTTAGTAGCCTGAAAAGCAAAACTGGGCATAAATTAAGCAGTGAGCAAAGAACGTTCACCATCACTGAAGCAGTCAATGAGTTTTTGCACGCTCACAAAAACTTCTTTTATAGTCACTAAAGCTGTCTACACTGCAGAATTCATGTCTTTCATCGTCTGCATCAAGTGCAGTATTGAGTCAGTGGGTGCACACACTGAACACGTGGCGTTTTAAGCATTGACTAATCTAAATGCCTCTGATTGGCCACTGCAAGCTCAACAGAAACATGTGATTGGTTATAATGCTCAAAACATCAACATTTATAGGTCTGCTTTCCTGAAAAACATACTGTTAATTTAACATGTATATGCATCTTTAGACCAGCAGAGAGATAACTACACACGGGAACAAAAAACATGTATAAAATAGTGAGGCCAACATTTTCTAATCATGAGTTGCTACCTAGTTTGTAGCAACCTAGTGTGGTAAACAGTTGCTGCTATTTATGATGGTACTTGAGTGGGTGGAAGCAAACTTGGGCTCAGAGCATCCAATTGAACCAAATGTGAAAACAGAAACAACAAAGTTCCATTTTTGATTTCACTGGGTCTTTTATGTTTTAATGTTTTTAAATTGCGCGATAATTAGGTTTTTGTGTCGTATGAACTTGAGCGCATGTACACACGTCCTTGTAATTATTTATGCGTTCATTTATTCAAGCCGCATGTTTGTTTTGTCGAGAGATAAAACAGCTATTGAGGGTCCGGTTCTACCGCGGAACATTTTTCAATGCCCCACTTCAGAGGCTGGAGACATTTCTACTGTCATTTTCCTCTAGTGCTTCAGGGTAATTCTTCTCTCCCCTCTATTTCTGCAGCGGTGCAGTGTGTGGCCGTCTGAATTGTGTGTTATTACCCAGCTGGAGACAATATCATTACTACATATTTGCTGTCAAGGGTCTGCAAAGAATGGTACCACCGTGGGCCTTGGTGATCTAACAAGCTCACACGGTGCTGCTGAATTACCCACTCCTACTGGGAGGAAGTCAAACACTAGCCGTTTGAGAGATGACTGAACAAATGAGCGTCTCACGGCCCCCCTCCCTCCATCACGGCTGAGGTGAGAACACACCTCACTGACATTACTAGCACTGACTGTTTCCTACTCTGTATGGAGCTCCAGCTCTTTTTGTGTAGCTGTGCTTACTCTTCCACGTATTATAATGTTTTGCTGTTACTGGGCATCGTTTTAAAACCTTGACTTTAGAAACAGAAATTATTATCAAAACTACAAACTTTATTCACAATGACAATTTAGTGATTTTTAAATATGTTTCTGCCAACGACACGCACTTCATGTCCTAATACTTCAGTATATTTATCTGCATTTTTAAGAAGACAGTGTTACATTTAAAGTAATGGCGTGAATTGCCAAAGCACAATTTATTTATTCATTTATTTATTTACTTCGGACCAAAACCGCAAAGCAATATTTCCACGTCAAAAATATGCAGTGCAATTTTTTGAAGAAGAGCATGCATAAACCCAAATATTACATTTGGGTCACATAACCCATAATTAACATGAACATATATATATATATGTAAAAAATACTTGTGGTCTGGTAAATCCAATTCTGCCACGCTCTGTCACTTTTTAACGTTAAGATAAAAGGCCATTTGCGTGCCCAATTTATCTATATTCAGAAGCATTTTGTCAGTAATTATTTGCATTTTACCGCTTTTTGTTCTGCTTAGTAATATAGGTTTATGATATTCCTTGTGCCTTAAAATCATATGATGAAATTTTACCTTTTTTTAGGTTTTGATGCCATATGAAAGCTGGGTTCAAGCCCTTTCAAAAACTGTTTTTTTATTTTGTCCATAGCTTGAAGGTAGCAAAAGTTATGGCTATCGTAATAGCTATGATTTTCAGGAAAGGAATTTTGAGAAAAATAGGTTTAAAGACAGGTTTCACTTTCAGTTCACGGGTTTAACGAGAGCTGCGTCATTACACAAACGGACTAACATCTGTTTTCCATTGTTTACAATGGGCATAGTCTATGTAAGGCATAATCAACGGTTTGCCGTGCATTAAAGGATTTTAAATGCATGACGTGGAGGCTAGAAATGTTTGCCTCCGCGAAGTGCATTTAAAATCGTTTAATGCACGGCAAGCTGTTGATTATCCAGCTTATTCCATGGTCATTTGCCAAGTTATAGACAAGTTAAAAGTAGTATTGCTCTTTGCAGCGCAATATTTGACCGAATGGGTAAAAAAGATGGTTGTTTTGGTCAGTTATGGCGAAATTAAAGCGGACACAGAGATGAAATAGTGTGGAAAGAACACGTTTATTTGAATGAATTATAGCATTTATTTTAGTAAATTATCTATTGACCAAGAGAGAGGTGACAGTTGTTTGTGTGCGTACCTGCCTGCATGCTGTGCGTCTTCGCGTCTCTCTCTACTCACAATGAATTCATTCAAAAACAGCAGTTTTACCACCTCCTTGTTGAGGAATATAATGTAGCGATCTAGTATCTAGGCAATTTTGTTAATAAGAATCGCGGGGAAGTGCTGACAACAAGTTGATGTATGTGCGCAGCGCAATGCAATCTCTGACCTCTCTCTCTCTCTCTCTCTCTCTCTCTCTCTCTCTGTGTGTACGTTTACGTGCATCAGTTAAAGCAGTGCATTAATATAGAACGATAATTAAACTGACTTGGTACTACCTGTGCATTAAACGGTTTGACTGCATACCTGCCAGCCAATCAGAATCCAGTATCCAGACATTCCATGGAATAAGAACTTTTGATCACCCCTTGTATGTTTAAATAGCATGAATAATGTACCTTGTTGTAGTTTAAATTTACAAAAGTGAGGGCAGCACAACTGTTCACGCACTGTGCAAACTTCATCACCCGATCCTTCACCTCTGGATGTGAAATAGTCCATTATAACATGGTTTAGGACACTGACATCACCAAGATTGAGCAGATTGAGACGAGTAAGTTTGTTTAAGTGAGCAGCTACAGTACTTCATACTGCGTTGTTGCACTCCGCCATCTCATAATATTGTAAAATAAGTAAAAAAAAAAAAAAAAAAAGCGTGCCATAGTTTACACAGGGCTGGTGGAGAATGTGCATTGATACACCTGTATTAAATATGTTACGTGGTTTATTACCTCCGCAGTGCGTTCTTAATATAAGAGAAAGAGACAATCATTTCTGCTTGCTGCAATAAATCAATATTTTTCTGGACTAAACAAATTAATTTCACCAAGGTATTTTCAGAGATGATAGACAAGATGTTATATAATAATAAAAATGAAAAAAAAAAAAATGGAACAAAAAAAAAAAAAGACAGTCAACCTATTTTTCGTATTTCCTGAAAATGTCCCAGTGCAACAGTGCGGTTTTCCCAGATCGTGTATATATATATATATATATATATATATATATTATTTACATAGATGAAATCAACCTACATGCATTCAGTAAAAAAAATGGCAGTTTTTATATTCTTAAAGCATCCAGTCCAGTTTAGTTTTGTTTAAACATCCAAATTAGCAGAAAAAAAAATAAATACATAAAAAAAATCTGGATGGTTTTGCAGGACATTTTACATTTTAAAACCTAACATTTAAAGAGAATGCATGTATGGATGGACACACAAGACCGGAACGTCTTTGAGACACCACTATCATATGCTTTTAACAAACACATGTGACTGTGAAACAGATCCATGCATGCACAATGAATTGTCTATTTCCACATCTCAAAATACAGAATTTTAGCCAGCTATAAGCTGAGATTATTGAACTGCAAATAAAGAGAGAGAATGGCTTGTAATGCCTTTCAGATTTGCCACAATTTATACAAGGAACAGAAAATCCTTGATCTACGCTTTGAGACGGTTTCAAAGGCAGATCGCTGCACAGAATATCTGACAAAACCAAAATAAAACCGATGTGAGGTCATTCTCGTGCACATCTCGAGTGAAGTGAAAGACTTGGTGTAAAGGGAGAGAAAATGAGAGCAAGAGGAGAGAGAGAATACTGTTTGGAAGCTTTGAAGGTAAACAGAAAGTCATGATGAGGTGCAGATGAGGAAGGGCATCTTTAGCACACTATAGCAACACAGCCAATCATAATGGTGAGAGTCCTTGATTTCTCGGAACAATAACGGAGGGACCTGGAGAATGCAGAATTTATGCCTCTCAATTTACCTGTGTTTGATGGGAATTGTGAATTTCACTTCAGCGTCCTCACCGCGGAAGTCCTCAGTCATCGTTAAGGGTCGTGCATAAAGCGTGCTGCTTTATTCTTTTAATCAGAAAAGCTCTTGACTTTAATACATTTAAGAAAAGGTATGTTTGATATCAAATATCCTACGGCATACTCAAAGGGCTCTATTTCGCTGGCCGTAATACAGCAAGCAGGTGCCAATGTGCCCTTATTGCGGTTGGACGTTTCAGATCTGTTTGTATTCTTTCTGGACCATAACAGCATCGTAAGATAATATCTCCAAATTCTTTTCGCAGAAATGGTGCGATCATGCTTTAGGATTGCTTTCGGAAATGGCTGGTAATCATTCTCAAAATAAACATGCAAAAATAATTGAAAACAATACTTTATAGTTTACAGAAGAATGGTAACACTTAAGGAGCAATTCTCACTATTAACTAATAGCTAATTGCTTATTAGCATGCATATTACTGTTTATTAGAACTTATAATGCACATATTAATGCCTTATTCTGCATGACCATATTTTATATTCCTAATCCTACCCTATACCTAAACTTAACAACTACCTTACTAACTATTAATAAGCAGCAAATTAGGAGTGTATTGAGGCAAAATTCACAGTAATGAGAATCGGTCCCCAAACTAAAGTATGGCCAGAAGGATCAGCAAGCATGAGTAGATGGTGTAAGACTTTCTGGCAATTTTTTATTATTCTCTTCTCACATCTTTATTTTGTGCTTTATTTTGATAGTCCACTTTAGATATTACGCTACATATAAGTAACTGTAAATAACTACATGTCAACTAAGAGTCATTAGTAGACTGTCTGCTTAATATCACCATGTTGATGCACTTTATGTTGAAGTGCGTGTCAGCTTTTTCTACTAACCCAAACCTACGGCTGGGTGATTTTTCTGATTTTATCAATTAATTCGAATTTAATGTTTTGCCACAAAATCGAAGAATCACAGTTTTGAATAGAAATCAGACACTTTGACAATACTGCAATGGTAACAGTAAAGAGAAACGAACAATCCAACTGCATGTGATTAACCGCTCACGTGATGCGCTCATACGGCTAGACGCCATTTACATAGAATGCGCTTTGTGTTGACAAAGATGCGACACAGGCAGCGGAATGGGAAAAACATGCAATAAGACGGGAGTGAACTTCTTTTAACTTGAGCGCTGTATTTTTATAATGCCGTTTCATGCATGAGATGCCGCAAGGGACAAGAGTGCAACAGTCAAACGTGACCATGTTTACATAGAAAAACAATGGAAAAGCAGCACAATCGAATTAAAAACCTGCGTGGTACTACTACTGTATGTCTGATATTTCATGTTTGCATCATGATGACAGACTGAGAGCTGCTGTTCATTGTTTTTACAGAACATTTATAGTTAATAATAGTCTACTGGTGTTATAACAGTCATTTTGAATTTGAATTACCTTGACTTTTGAGATTTTTTTTAAAGCATTTTCCTCATATTATTTTTTTGACATACGTATAAGACAAGTTTGTACACTGTAAAAAAACAATTTGTTGAGTCAACTTAAAATAATTTGTAACCTGGCTGCCTTAAAATTTTAAGTTCAGTCAACTCAACTTTGAATGTTAAATTATACTAAATGACAACTTAGATATTTGAGTTGAATCAACTTAAATTTTTAAGGAAGCTGGGTTACTTACCCATCTGTTAAGTTTAGCAAACACAAATATCTAAGTTGTTACTTAGTACAACTTAACATTTCAAGTTGACTAAACTTATTTTAGTTGACTGAACCTTTTAGGCAGTAGGGTAACAAATTATTTTAAGATGACTCAACAAATTGTGTTTTTTTATTTTTTACAGTGTACAAGATGTTTAACATTTACATTTGACAACTTCATGTGTGGTAGAGCGTTAATGAAGAAAAAGTTACTTGAATCATGTTGTATTTACATTTTCAAAAATCTCAAAAAAAAGAAAATCGGTTAAATGTTTTGAACATTTTTTTTTTCCATATCACACAGCCCTACGCTAACCCAATCCTAGCGGTCTATTAATTCTCTAATGAGAGTTAGTTGACATGTAGTTGCAAAGTTACTAGAGAATGCAGAGTTACTAGAATGTCTAAAGTGGACAATCAAAAGTGTAACCTAAATACCTTATATGTTATATATGATAAATATGTCATATAATTATAAATAACTTAAAATACCAAAGAATTAACGCTTAATAATGAATAATGCTTTAAGTAGATGAAATGTTCCATGACCAAGATATGTAAGCGTGGAATATTTCAGCCACACAATATTATACAATTACATCCCAGACATTTGTTCCAAAATTACTTTAAATCTCTTCAGCTATATGATATACTGTTAATTCATTTTATATGCTGTATATTTGATTACTAAAGCGAGCATGCTCAGTGGCTCTTCATTTTCCAGAGTGCTCTGACCTGATGCTATCAACAAAATCAGATGAACATACTGCAACCCTAAATAAATGAATTACAAAGAAGCACATTCACGGCATATCAGTGAAGAAGTGATCTGACAATGTTGAAATTTGCTGCTACCACATTAACCCAGTTTTAATGGGATTTCAGACAGATAATGGCACAAATTAATGTTTCCTTTCAAGTGAATGTACTAACTATGACAAATTGATTCCCCGTTCTCTCCTGAGCTTTTTCTTTTTTGGCTCTATTTTAATTTTAGATGAAGCAATAAGAGATTAATGGTTGCTATCTCATCTTTTCACATCTAATGAAATTACAGAAGAGGATATGATTAGTTGAACAATGGCATAAGAACCCACTTTATGCAAGCAATCTCGCGTTAAAAGGAGCTGAAAATTGACACAGGCTGAAGAGGAGGGAATTTGGCAGTATATGCCCACGCCTGTGTCTATGGATTATGGATTTTCACCCAGGGATTTTAATGGAGCTATACACAAAAGTCATCTGCGGCCAACCAGCGCTACTCCAAACCCTGGAACGCCAACTTTGTTATTGTTTAATGGTCACTCATGGCTGAAGGATGGGGATCGCAAGCCAGTAATGCGGGGCTGCTGTTTGTTTGGGACTAACAAAATGCACCACTGGGTCTTTTAGACGGGGCCTAAAAACAAACATGCCTGTCTACGTCTCTGACGGCGCCACTAAACAAAAACAATGCCCGGTCAAGGCTTGTTGCTTCTCCTTGCGCTCAATCTCACAGAAGACATAAAACCACCGGTTTGGAACATTGTTCGCATTGATCAGGCTTCTGATCACACAGAAGCCTAAATCTTGCATTTTGCGCATTATCTAATTAGCTAAACCATAAGGCGCTGAAACGTGCTCTGTGTTGGAAATGTCGTATGAAAGCCGTGCAGAATTCCATGGCAACGTTATGCCGGTGTATGTGGCTACTTGAAGTATTGATTTGGGTTTAAACTTTTCTTTTCTATGTGAGAAGAAAGAGACTGTAGGAGGATAAACGAGAAATCAAAAAATAAATATTTGACCACGAAATGCAGCGACTGACTGATCTGTCTTTGTATAGATCTTAGAGTTAGATTACAATCTTAAAAAAAAAAAACTAAACTAATAAATAAATAATAGTGTCTATTAGGCAGAATCTCGCACACAAGCTTTAAAACAAATCAATCGTAAATCTAATCTCCGTTAAGAGACTGTAGGTTGATCTAAGATGATATTTCTGTTAAAAAAAAAAAATGCAATTTCCAAATCAGAGAGGAAACTTGAGGCTCTTCTTCAAAAAGATCAGTAACCTCCTCTTTTAGACCCAAGAGGCTTTCAAGCAATGTTAAGAATTGAAATGCAGAGCTAGAGAGATAAGGTCAATAAGGTTATGAAGATAAGGTCAAAACTAAAGTACAGAGGCAGGCTGTTTTAAAGAAAAGAGCTGCTCTGTAATGCCGTCTGCTAGCAGTCATCAGTCTCATTAAGTGGGATCCAGTGGCTCTGTGGCTCAGCATTTTTAGCAGTTCTCCTCCCAACATACTGTATCTCATTTCGGACGTTCTCACCAAAAGACCTGATTTTGGTATATTATTGAGAGATCAAACACAGATTCTCGTCGTCTAGCTAACGTCACTTCATTGCGAAACTACGGTTTCCACATCCTCAGCGTTGAGTTTGGAGTCGTGCACCTCTAGCGGGATTTTCCCCACTGGTCTCTACGATGTGTGTCAAAACGGTGTGTGTTTGGAGGATATGCAGGAGCCCTCACTGGTGCATTGCAAATTCAATTTAGCGATAGAAGATTGACTGAGGGTTTCTCCCCCCTCTTCTTTTAAAAAGGGTTTCTTTTTTCCATAGCTCGTTCCTTTTGAATAACGTGGCACAGCATTTATCCCTGTCCTTCACATATCCTCGGCTCTGCAGTCTGCTGCTGCCTTTGACGTTGCTTATGTGTCCTTAGGAATAAAAAGAAGGTGGGGGTGGGGGGTGGTGGGGGGATAGAAAATAAAATGAGCTATTGTTTTCCTTTGATTCCGGGCAACAGTTCAGATATGGCAAGGGCACCGAGCCAAGTCCTCTGCAACAGACGCCGCTAGCAACGCAATACAAAACCCACAGCAAAACACACATTTGTAGGCGTCTTACGCCAGGTTTTGCCTGTACGAGACTTTTTTTCTGTGTGTGTGTGTGTGTGTGTGTGTGTTTTTTTTAAGCAGGGTTCAGGGGTGTCGCGAGGGGTTGAGAACGAAGGTGGGGGAACGGAGGTGCTGCCGCGGACCTCGGCGAGGACAGCCAATCTCCTCATTCAAGCCAGCCTCCACACAGCTCATATTGTCAGTTTGCCAGTTTAAAGGAACCTTGAGCAGCATCAAAGATCTTTTCAAAGCCTTAATCCTAATAGGTCGTGGTTTGTTCTGTCACATCAAAGACGCGAGCGAGGGAGGTACAGAGGGGAAGAATGCGTCGGGGGGGAGCTGGCAAAGATTCTTATGGGGAAGATTGGCAGAGGATTTGCGGCACGGCGAGCACTAAAATCTGAAATATCGGCCATGGAAAGCCTGCTGTAATAGATATGAAATGGGCCTTCTCAACACCATGAAAGGCTGACATTTGCTGAAAGATTGTCACGAGAAGCCCTTTTATTCCCTGCCATCTATCAAGCGTTTGTACTGCCACCTTGTCCGCACTGGAAATTCGCAAGTGTCACTCTCAGCAGTGTGTACCGGATTGGTCATTTCCAATGGTTCTTCTTCTCTCTTTTTTTTCCTTTTTCGCCGCCAACCGCCGAATCTTCAGCTAGAGAACTTTGCGGTCGAAACCCGAGGAAATAAATATATCATCTCGTACGTACGTGCGCATGCACGTGTGTATTTACTTCTTACCTCTTGACACTTTAATCTGTAGTTCAGCGTCTCGTGCATTGAAACCGATACGATCGTCTGACATAAAGCCACTTCCTGTGAACCAACATGACACAAGTGCTTCGTTAATTAGCCATCCGTGGGAAAGCAGCTATCGATTTTCTGTCTGCGCATCAGCAAAGAGGCCTTTTGTCTTCACGGCCGTCCGCCGATAGCGGTGATAAACCGTGCCTTTCACCGACAAGAAGATACTAATAAAACAAACCTAAAAAAAGGAGGTCGATCGCAGAGCTCAGTCGGAGGCATGGAGGAAAGGAAGGATAATGATGATGCTGAGCTCTCTAGCGTTTTCAGTCGACATAAAGAAATAATTCACTGAAGTGACTGGGTTTTTACTGAGACGAGCTAAACCGGTTCAAAACGCTGGCGTTTCAGAGGGCTGCCTGGTTGTGTGTTTGTGTGATGATGGCCTGGATGAAATCCCACTGGTGCTTGTTATTTCACACCCCTGTGGCTACAAGTTTGAAAACAATCCCCTAAAAACTAGCAATAAAACTTACTGGGCTAACAAGGTTAATCGGAGCCTGAAAAATGGCTTGTTCTTAGCCATCTAAATAGGTCCCTAAAGAGCCACTTAAATCTTTAGGTTTTTGGTGACTCGGACCAAGAAGCCGTATTGGATAATGGCGTCGCACAATGAAACCAACGTAATCTAATCAAAGCGCTAAATTAGTGATCATTTTTGCATTCGCATAAGGTTCGAATGCCTCGAGGTTTTACAGGCTTTGCATCAATTGGAATATTCTTGTGCGACAAGCATATTCCGAATAAACGGGGTACTGCGTGTTTTCCCCCCTCAGCTATTTCCTCAGAAATACTAGAGATGTTCGCTTTTGGTGTTTGTTAATTCTTTTAATAATTTTGCACAGTGCTGTAATCAACTCAGTCATTCTCATTCCTGCCCTTGACAATGATGAAAATGCAGGTCATTCGACTGTGCTTTCAGTCGTCTTTGTGTTCATTTATTTAAATCTTAAAAAAGAAAAAAGTGTCCTCGCTCCAAAAATATGCTCATTCAGGTGCTCATGTTTATATTGTGTTTGAATGAATATTAGTGCGTTCTAAAACCCCAAATTCTAATTATTACGAGCATGTCCTTTACAATAGCTGTGTTCTAGAAGTCAGAATGTTGGATTAATATGCTTAATGTGTTTCCACGTTCCAAAAGAATTTGATCATACATGAAATTCTTCCAGGTTCTGAGGTTCCGAAAGGGTTTTCGATCCAAAGGTTGCATTGACGTTAAAGGTTCTTCATAATAAAGAACCTTTAGGTGGAAATAATATTTATTTAGTATTCTCACAAATATATGCTGTTAATGGATTGTAAACACTGATGGTGACGATGCTCTCTTCTCAGCTGCAGAAGCCATCGGGATCGGATTCACGCCTGGGTCAGATGGACACAGTGGGCATTAGTATTCAAACTGCCAAAGCACCAATCAGTGCTGGAGGAACGGTATGGAGGACATGGGGGTTGAAGAGATGGTGGGAAGTGATTGTGTTACAAATTCAAGATGGCACCAGAGCAGTGATGATGAAACAGGAATCATTCTGACGCCTTCAAGGCTAGATTTCTTGGCAAATCAGAACTACTGATTTCTGATTTATGTTTTTTTTTTTTTTTTTTTTTTGGGGGTGTATGTCTCTTTTACGTTTATGTTTAAAAATGCTATGGTGTTTGTCAGATTTTAGTATCTTTGGGATTTCTTTTAATTTTCTGTTTTTGAATTTGAGTTTTTATTCATTTGTATTTTAGCTTCAGTACTTTAGTACGTCAGTTTAAACTAAATGAAAATGATAAATGCTGAAATAAGTTGATTATATATATATTTCTGTTAAAGTAACAAAATTACTATTATCATCATCATCATCATCATCATCATCATCATTAATTCAGCTTTAGTTTTAACTGCAGTAACCCTGGTGTGCCTTGACTGAACGGAAATCAAATCAGCAAATTTCCAGCACAGTCAATTGTGTTGAGTTGTTAAAAAGCACACAATAAAGATGAAAACATGAGAACAGTCTCTCTTTTGACTGATAACTGCCACATGTTGAAGGACACTGAATTTCAAGCAGTCTTGTTGAAAACTACAATCTGTTTGTCAGATGAATACTACTATTTGAAATGCGCTGTTCCTAGTCTGTTATTTTCTGAGATGAATAAATGAAGAGAGAAATTACTTCCCAGTTTAACTGATGTACAGTTCAAACCGTGTCCGTCTGCGACTTTAAACGCTAAACCGTGGTCACAGGGCAGGTAATGTTACATTTAACCGAACTCAATTATGACAGAGATGTTTGGATTACGCATCTGCTATCTCCATTCCTAAGTGTCTGATGACAAATTTAATTGGAATCAGATTATAGAGTAAGAGAAACTGAAGATCTATTTGCTGTGTAGTCTTTATTACACATTCAACACGGAGACCCCTGCCATGCATTCGGCCAAAAACACCTTCCCTCCATTATAAGAATTCCCCTCTCTAATGCTTACTAATTTCTCAGTAGATTATCTGCTCAGATACATCTTGTGTTTTGGGACAGAGTTTTTAATTAATCGTGTGCATGGTTTTATAAGTAGGCATGTTAAATTAGGTTGAACTGAAGTCTTAATTAATGCATTGATGAATTTTTGTTGTTTACAATAAATGGTTTATGTATTGTTTAAATAGTAACGCATTTTAACCTTCCTACATGCTGAACTTTGCCCCTGAATTATTAATAGTAATAATAATAAACATAAGTACATTCTTTAATATTTTACACCAAAAATAAATAGCAAAAAACACACATATATTGTTGCATTGGGAAATTGTTTTCATTTTAAGATTGCGTTAGGATGGTATGACCAACAAACTGAAACAGAACTTAAATGTCCTTGCAAGTGCACCTTATTGCAGCTGTTTTTAGAGAAAAAAAACGTACTTGAAAACGCCCCCTGGAGGACAAACGGGCGCTCATGAAGGAATGAGTGCGATAAGGAAAGAAAGCTTATTATCGTAAAAAGTTTATATATCTTAAGCAATTGCATTTCTTTTTTATTTTTATTATTATTATTATTGGACATTATTATTATTATTATTATTATTATTATTATTGCTAATTATTAATTATTATTATTTGGTTTCCATATGCTTTGACTGGCTTTACCTGTCTTAGTAACTGACCTGAACAACTCCAGATAAATCTACAGTTAGCGGTGAATGTGTTTTATAGTAAGGAATAATGAACATAATTCTCCTTGAGTTGAAATAAAAGCGCGCTCGCTGCTGTAGTGGTTGTTGCGTTTTTTTCCTCAGATAAATGTGTAAGACTAAAGTCAATCAGTATCACCGACACGCATTTACTTTAGGCTATTTCTTTACACAAGAATCCGTGGATTCTACGGTTGCTATTCACGGATGTGACACTCTGCGTGAAGATGCATTTATGGCGTGTTATTTTACAAGCAGAACATATTTCGGAATAATATAGCCCCGCTCTCTCCTTTAATCTTAATCGGATACGTTTACTTTTAATGACACTTTGATTCACATCAAGGAGAAAACATAACCGCACAAAGAGAAAAGTCAAGTATTTGCAAGCTCTTCATGTGAATTTAGTAGAGACAAGTGCTTTCAAGCCTTCCATTAATGTGTTTTGTAAAGCTGAAGCGGTGGGTTTTTTTTTCATGGAGTCATCTCGCCACCCTGTGGCCTCATTCTTCAGACATCCTGTAAGTCATCTAGAACTGTTGCATTTAAAAATGTACACTTATGTGTTCAGTGGGCTATGTTATGAACAAATTTACAGATGCCAATTTAAATATATTAAACAATTCTACGGAGATCTGTTGCTCACACAAGTATAACTTATATGTATATTTGCAATTCTTTTCTTCTCTTGCTTCCTAATCGTCTTCTCTAATAAACCTTGCATTAGGCTGTATATTACGAATATTCTTAGCTCTTTGACGAACTGCTTTTGCTGTTTTTTTTTTTTTTTTTTTTTTTTTTTGTTTTTTTTTTTGAAACGTCTGCATAAATAGAAATGTAAAACGTAGCCTCACGGGCAACAGGTAATAGGTTAAACAGACAGCAGTTGTTAAAATTAATTTGCAGTTGTAAAAAAAAAATATATATATATATATATATATATATATATATATATATATATATATATATATATATATATATATTTCACATGGTTTCTTAGGCTATACTCCTTCCTTCCTTCTTTTCTTTTTAAATTGTTTTATTTCAATAGTTTGAAAACAGGCCGCGAAGATGCTCAAATAATTAATGCTCAAAGACGCCATCTGCTGTCTGTCTTTATCAATGCATATCTGTGCCGTGAGTGTATGAAGTACAAATGTCCTCACTTCAATTAACCGTTAATTTCCGCAGTTAATGTTTTTAAATGGTTTAGCTAGTGTAATTCAGAGATTTAAAACCGCTTGCATTTTCTCATCACCCATTCTCTCCAATTTCACCTCTGAATTAGCATTTATAGGCTGCATTAGTGAAGGTGAAATTTACTCCTAAAATAATTCGATATATGCCTCTCTTGTACATTTCAGTAAACAGTGGTTCACAGTAACTGTGAAAGCTTGTCATTTTTTGTTTTTCTCTTTATGCATACAAGTGTACAAACAAATGGCAGACACTTGCATAATCTGACATCATTTCCTTTCATTCACACATTTCATTCACACTCATTTATGTCAATATTCAGGCAAGTGATTTTTTTTTACAAGATTAGCATTATGCAGATTATAGGATTTATTTACTTATTTATTTATTTATTAGCTTTAGTTCTACATGTAAAGATCACATTATGAAGATATTTTGTACATTTCCCATCATAAATATATCAAAACTTAATTTTTTATTAGCAATATGCATTGCTGAATTTTTTTTTTTTTTTTCATGCGTTATATGTTTAAACATGTTATGGACAATAGTTTTCTTCCCTTTATTTTTTTTTTTTTATTTTTTTATTTTTGCCATATGGGAATACTAGGCAAGCATATAGTAGATGACATTTAGCTCTACTTCAATTTACGAGGACATACTTGTATTGCAAATACATATACTTTCTGGTGAGCCTCTCACACTGTTAATATGCTATCTGGGGGGATAATATCACAGCAATATTACAGGACCTTAACATGGCACAGGGCAACCTTTAGCTGAGTTCCTCCACAGGAGGTGTTTCTGCCATACTGTGAGGTTTGGTTGTCTAGCTGAAGTGATTGGCAGTTGATAGAATGGGGCAGCAGTACAGAAAGCTCTGCTCTGACCCGACGCCCTATAGTAGTCAACACACACACACAGTCGGACAGCTTTGTGTGTGTGTGACATTTATTACACAGCTTTCCATAATTGCTCAGTTATGGCACTCTGTGTTGAATATATTTCTGTATAATTACCAATAAATTCTATACTATAGTTAGCCAGTTTTTAATGCATTTGGACAGTTAAGATAAATAATCAAATAATGACTGGCAAATCGAATAACATAGTTTCTTCTCTTTCATATCTGAATCACACAATATAATTCTATGAACTTATACATAGGCCTTCATTCTTAATTGTCTTAATAACAATTGAGTATAAGTTCCGTAAGGTTTACTACCAGTCCAAAGTTTGAAATAACTGAGATCTTTTAATGCCTGTGAAAGAAGTCTTTTCTACTCACTAAGGCTGCATTTATTTGATTGAAAATGCAGTCAAAATAGCAATATTATGAAATATTATTAGTTTTTAACTAAATTATTAGTTTTTAATAACTGCTTTCTATGTGAATATATCTTAAAATGTAATTTATTTCTGTGATGCAAAACTGAACTTCCAGCATTATTACTCCAGTCTCCAGTGTCACATTATTATTCAGAAATCATCTTAATATGCTGATTTGCTTATTGAGAAACATTTCTGATTATTATCAATGTTGAACAGTTGTGTTTGCTCTTTTTATTTTTATTATTATTATTTTTTAATTGAGTAATGGCTGCATATATAAATTTACCTTTACATCACGGGAATAAATTACATTTTAAAAATATATTTTAAAAGAAAAAAAATATTTTAAATTATAATAATATTTCACAATGTTAATGTTTTATTTTATCTTTTATCAGCTAAATGCAGCCTTGGTGAACATAAGACTTCTTTAAACATATAATAATAATAATAATAATAATAATAATAATAATAAAATTGTAAAACTTTTGACTGGTATTATAGTTTATGAAATGAAGAAGCTTAAAATACAATCAATGGAATTTTAAACTAATATTTCCATGAGATAAAATAATTATTACATCAGTAATAGAAATACTATAAACAACATGCCACTGTAGGGGTCTTAGGATAGATAGATATTATATATATAGTACCCTCTGAAAGTTTAATCTAAAATGTTCTTTTTTCAGGCTCATTTTACTCATTTTAGAAGATTTCACATGGCACTTAGAGGTTTTGCATCTGAACTCTTCGTATATAGTCTTCTAATCAAGCTATTCATTCATTCATTCATTCATTCATTTTAAATAGGAAGCCGATGAGTAACTCGTAATAGAGGCAGGCAATATCAAAATCAAACACCAGGTGGCGCGCTAGTATAATCTTATCCTATAGGTACACCTGATACATCTGAATCCCTGGATTACGTCATGACGTACGGGATGTAGCCATATCTTGCTTGTATCTTGAAAGAAATCGAAGTGTATAAAAATATTAGCACACTCATAATATTGGAACATATACATTTTATTGCTATTTTTATGAAATGAGGTAAAATAGCAAATGTTTAAATGGTTTGTTTTATTTTGTTTATTTTTGTTGTAATTCAGAGTGTGAAATGACGTTTTTTCTATAACAATGTAAATACTAACAGGTTACTAATGCTAATACTACTAATAATATGAAGTGGTGTTGCTTATCTGTTGGTGTGCTTCCGTATTTACACACCCACAACGGCGGTACGTGTTGCCATATTTCCCAAAATACCCTATATGTGTTTTTGTATAAAATGTTATGTCAGTGCACCTCACTGCACTCTTTAGCCTAGGGATGCATTACAATACATTAATTTGCATCATGGACTACTGAATGCAAATAAGATGTGCTCTGCTTTTTGTACATTTTTCTTCTATTTTTTCGTTAAAACATGGCCACTCATAAATGCATAAAGTCTGAAAATAATTGAATAAAAATACGTTTACTTTCTCTACTTTTCTCGTACTTGTTCCTTTTTGTCTTTTGCTTGTGACTTTTTAGGTTAGTCAATATCAGCTTAATTAGGCGAGAGCAAATATGGCAGCAGTCATGTGTGAAAACGGTCTAAATCTGGCACGTCGTCCTTAAAGGGGGATTTTTTTTCAGAGGATCTGGCGCCCTGCCGTCGGTCGGTCAGTCAGTCAGGCAGCTGCTGTTCTTCACACATACACACAAGAGACACACAGGTCTGAATGGTGAAAGGAAGGTAAAAGCGGCTACAGAATCGCCTTTTACAGCGGAATGTTCACTCGAAGGGGTTATGGAGACGTCAAGAAATCTACACAGAAAGTTCTGGACCCAAAGAAGGATGTTTTCACGCGCCTGAAGCATCTGCGCTCGCTGTTAGGTGAGTGAGACTCTGACAGGACTGAAACATTCACAGACATATTCCCTATAGCACGAGTTTATCCTCATTAAATCAGCTGATTCTGCCGTTTAAATGCCACAGAGATGTTCAGAAGGCCGTTCGAATGTGAAACAGGGTTTGTAATGTGCGTGTTACTCCATCTGTGATCGATAACGTATGGATTGAATGATTAGCGTTAGCTAGCTTACCGTGCTACATCAACAACAGACCTGACAGCCTGTTATGCATCAGCATATCTATACAAAATCTTTAAACAGCAGACATGACACACTGATGTGTGTGAATGTTCATATCAAATATATAAACAATGGCCTTAATACACACATATATCTGTGAATAGCTTTAGAATATATAAGCTACAGATCTGACAGTCTAGTATGTGTGAGTATATATACCAAATGAATGAGAAAATTTTGTCTATTGTTTATATTTTCGGTATTAATTCTCACATATGATATGTGTCATGTCTGTTGTTAATATATTTGGTATATATTCACACACATCAGACATGACACACTTATCTATCTATGAACAGTGTTACACACTGATATGTTTGTGAATATATAGATACAGAGTATGTAAACATTAGCTATGACACACTTAATATGTCTGTGAATATATGCAAAATTCATAAACTAAAGATGTGGCACACTGATATGTCTGTGAATATATGTGTGAGCATGTATATAAAACATACAAACAATGAACATAACACCTTTTTTAGGGTTGTGAATATAACGAATGTATAAACAACAACCCTAATTTGTGAATGTATACAAGATACACAAAAAACAGCCATGACATCAATATGTGTGTGCATATACAACAATTGTCATTGATATGTGTGGTAAATTGTTGAACATTATATTAACTTGTACACATCTTTCTGTAATGGTGAGCTGTTTTTTTTTTTTTCTCAAGCACTCACACGCACACAGGTGTAATAACACTTCATTTACTCTGATGTCTGAATATGTGTAGAGTGCAAAAGCAGTGAGGTGTCTCTCAGTTTCAGAAATTCCAGGCAGTATTTTTGGTCACCATCACTGTTCACTCACCTGTGATGACTGACTCAGAACCTGCCTGTGATGTCCAAAAATGCTAGTTTGGTTGGCGGCTCACTGAGTTTTTTGATGCATGTGAAATCTCTATAGTTGTGTTTTGCTTTTGGTTTTTTTTTTCTTTTTAAACTGCAGGCCGTTTCAGTTTTTCACTCTGAAATATATCTAAGTGAATTTTAAAGTCTCACAGGGTTCAGTCTTCATATGAACAGTTTGTTTGTGCTTTTCCTGCTGACTCATTTCTGGTTCAGTGTCAGTACAGGTGAGCGGAGGTCAGAGGCCAGAGGATGCTGTGTGAAACTTCCTGTGTATTTTTGTGGTCGTTTATTAGGAGCTAGATAAAACTGGTCTTGTTTGCCATCAGCTGTTATTAGGGATCTCTGTATACTCTCTCCCGGCTGCAGTGTGACATGAAAGGAAGAATTTCCTCTCACATGCTGCTTCCTGTGTGGAGAGGAAATGAGGATGAGTGATGGAGCTACAGAAAAGGGACATTAGTGGCCTGATTAAAATATAATTTTCTCACTTTGCTGTTTTATTTTTATTTTTTTGATTGCTTGTCATGTTAGTTATGATTTGACGTCAGTGTGCGTTGAAGAATGGTCATTTTCAGGCGTAGTTAATGAATCACATACAGACAAATCTGTCTAAGCAGAACCTTCACCAATGTCCTTTTGCCCACTAAAGGAGCTGACGTTTTAATACTGTTGGTTGAATTGCTGGTTCTTATAAAAGCAAAGTTTGCAATAATGTAGTTTTATACAACGTGCAATGGTTTAAATATTAGTTAAAGTTAAAAGTAAAATGTGTTGTTTCTGCACCCATAGTCAAAAATAAGTTAAGTTAATATTGAAACTGATTGACTTCTGCATTTTTTGTATTATATATGATCAGCTAATTCAGCTTTTTTGAAAATGGGCATATGTTGTCCCTTTTAAATGATTGATTATTTACATTTTACTTTATTGTGAAGGAAAATGTTTTAGCTTGAAGACTTCTTTCCTTTTTTTCTAAAAAATAAGAATTAAGATATGTGTACTCACATGTACTGTATTTAAGAAGTAAAGACAATGTTAATACTCTCTACTTGATTACACCACATGAGACTTAGTCATTACACAAATGTAAATGGCAACAGACAATTGTGTGCCTGACCACAGTACTGTTTTCATAATATACATGTCGTTATATGATTTACTTGAAAACACCACAAAATAAAATTTAAAAATTTTCTCAATTATTATTTACCACAAAATAAAAAAAAAGTAAATTATTACATATCTTTGATTCAAATACCTGCTTTTTTGTAAAAAATGAGTAAGAGTCCCACATTTTAATTACATCATATAAAAATGATGAAATATGTAATTGACGCTTATTCTTTCACATGAAATTCTCACTGAATTGTCTCACCTTTTCACTCCACTTTAAGTTCACCCATGCATAGAATATTATGCTTTTCTTGAAAATGTATTTTCCACAATATATGAATCCAGCATTAAACAGAGATGTAACTTTCTAACTTGGCAGAGGCATCCAAAATACATTTTTAAAGGATTTTCCCTTTTTAATGTCACTGTTATTGTTGTCAGAGGTATCAGCCCTCTGGTACCAAGTTAGTACTTAGATTTTATGATACCAGCCTTTGTGCAGTATGGTAATACCAAGTTCTGAGTCAGTTTGGTTGATAGGGGTTTGCTTTGAAATGCACCATGCACATTTGACTGAGTGCTCTATGAAGAAGGTCAAAGCGCTCAGCATTGTAGCCAATCAAAAAACATGTCTGTTGAGCTTGTGAACACAATGGCCAATCAGAGGTTTTTAAGTTAGTCAGAATCCACTCAAACCACCAGAGGTTTTGTTTAGTGTGGGCTGATCAATTTGCAAATGAAACCAAATTTTCGAAAAACAGTGTATAAAAGTGAAGTGAGGAACATTATGTATTTTGCCACATTGTCATTACCTAGAAACAAGTGTAAACAGTGGGGATGTGAACAATGACTAATTTCATTAACGTTTAAATGGGCATTTTGTAACAGACTAGTCAAAAAAAACAACAACAACAACAACAAAAAAAACAGGCAGTCAAAAAATAGTCTGTGAGGAGAAAAAAAAAAAAACATTTAAACTGACCTTGCATAATCTATGATTCAAACACACACACATACACACATACGTATGCGATGTGCTTTAACTTGAGTGTTCACTTAATCATTAGCCAATATAGACATTAAAACAACAGGGCAGAACCAATAATTACAAACTCTTTATTAACAGAATTCTTCAAATAAAAGTTAGTTAACATAAAGCAGCACATGTAAAGGTATAGTTGGTTGTTACCATGGCAGCTGCTTTTGAGTGTGTGTTTGAACACGCTTCTTTTGTTGGAAAACTACAAAATATAAACGATGCAGCAAAATCACAAGAAAAGCTTGACATGTCCCGCAAACTATACGTTTTTAAGGGTATTCTATTCATTAGGACATTGATATAGGATCTGTTGTTGTCAAGTAAGTTTCAAAATGGTTCCCCTTTAAATCAGTATAAACTTTCAGGCAGAATTTGTCTCTCATAACCAGTAGAATCATCTTTAGAATAAGCCTTTCAGCAAAACTATGCCAGTTTGACATAACCCTACATAGACTTCCAAGTCAGAATACACCTCCCTCAACCCGCCGACACAGAGACAACAAATACAAGGTCTGAGCTAAAATGAAATGATTTTGTTTTCTATGCCTGATCTTCAAAATAATGTATTGTATTTAAAATGTAACATTAATATGACCGTATTCTGAATGTTGCCTATGTGCAGAAAAAATAAATAAATAAAAATAAACTGCTAGTATTTTCAGTGTTCACTCGCAGTTGACTAGTCGACTAGTCTGGCACATCTTTAGAAAACAGCTACCACTCTGATGCAAATGTACCGAGGTTCTGACCCAAACAATACAGTGTACACAAAATATGATGGCGGTAGTTCAGATCAAGCAATTGAACACTTGAAGTGTGAAAGCACCCTTGCACTTTTTCTGTATTTAATTCATTCATAGTTTGAAAAGTTTTAATTTTCCTGCTGCTAAGTACACACGGTGGGAGTGCAGGGCTTACTTTTCCCTTAAAAGCACGTGTTGCATAAAAACAAGCAAACAAACAAACATAACGAAACAAAACAAAACAAACAAAAGCTTTAGGGGTGCACTGAAAGTGTATCAAATAATTTTGATTTACGAACAAATTGATTTAGTTTATAAGAATACTAAACTGATTGTTTCCATGCACCTTGTGAGTGAACCGTTGCGCCAGATTTACCTTTATTAGTGTATGCAAACTAACAGGTTACAATGCTGACATTTTAATGTGTTATTTCTTCTTTTATAATTATTTATTTAATTGTATTGTTTTCCACAGTTAAATAGTTCCAGTAGTTTTTGCTTTGTTATCGTGAAGTTATGTTTTCAGCAGTAGCCATGTTGTGAGTGCAGGTTAGAGGCATAGAGCTGCTGTGTGTGCATTCAGTGGTCATGCGTGGTTGAGCATGGTTGAGTTTGGTAATTACAGCAGCACCTGATCACACACAGTCTGTCTTTACTCTCTCCACCAACCCCCATGACCACTATCACAGTGACAGGACAACAGTCAACACCACAGTCCAGGTCACAGGATGACCCACTCCACTGGCTTGTCTATAATCAGCTGTGGAGGGAAAAAATCATTTTGCTTCTAGTGCATGGAGGAATATTACGCATGCTTTATATTATGCTGTTTTTTCCAGATTAGGTCTGTCAAAATAAACCTTCGCCATTTTATTAATGCACATAATAACAACAAACAAAAGTAAATAACCTGTCAAGAAGTAGGTTCACTCACAACATAAGCTATAAGAAAATGTTATAAGGTCAAAGTTGAGGTCAAAAGTTTACATACACCTTGCACAATCTGCTAAATGTATTAAGACGTTTACATATAATTCACAACAGAAAATAAGTTGTGTATTTGAACCCTTTCCAACAATGACTGTATGATTTTGAGATCCATATTTTTCACACTGAGCACAACTGAGGGACTCATATGCAACTATTACAGAAGGTTCAAACGCTCACTGATTTATCATAAGGAAAAAATGATGCATTAAGGGCCATGGGTGTAAACTTTTAAACAAAATAAAGGTGTGTACATTTTTATTTTGCCTGAACATACTTAAATGTTTCCCAGAAAACAAAATAAGATCAAATTCTGATCTTTAAATTCAAAAAGTTTTCACCCCCTGACTCTTTATGCATTGTGTTTCCTTCTGGAGCGTCAGTGAGTGTTTGAACCTACTGTAATAGTTAAATATGAGTCCCTCAGTTGTCCTCAGTGTGAAAAGATGGATCTCAAAATCATACAGTCATTGTTGGAAAAATGCTGAAAACCAAAGAATTTGTGGGACCTGAAGGATTTTTCTGAAGAACAGCAGGCAGTTTAACTGTTCAGGAATAACGATCACTAAACAAAATAACACAGCTGTGGATCATTCAGGTAACAACACAGTGTTAAACGTATGTAAACTTTTGAGTGGGGTCATTTTTATAAATTAAAATTTTATGTGGACTGTATGTAAACGTCTTTTATGTGAAATATTTAGCAGATTCTGCAAGGTGTATGTAAAATTTTGACCCCAGCTGTATTAAAGTGTTACGTGGTAGCATTGCTGTACCCAAGCCTTAAAACAGGTGCACGTTAATGAATAATATTAAATATGGTAATGAGACCAAACCCAGACAATGCCTTATAATGCAAGTGCATTGTGTGAAATGTGAAATACTGAAAAAAAAAATGTCAAAAAACTACACAAAACGGAAAATAGTGCAGATAAGATATAAGAATGCAAACTGTGTTTTAGTGCACATTATAATGATGATCTGAGATCTTAAAGGGATCAAGTCCCTTTAAGGCAAGTCATTTCATTTGGCGGCCATTTGTGAAATCATTTTTCAGTCAAATTCTCCAGAGTTGTTCACCGAGCTTACTTAAAGTCTCTGGCAAACCCATGAAGTGTCCAAACTTTGGGACCTCATTACCGTACTGTGCAAATGTGACATTAATGGAGAGTTCATGCTGCACAGTTGACATCGTCAGATCACTGCTGTTTTTACACTGTCTGGTGTCTCTAGTTGCTGTTGTGTGCAAACTGGATCGGCGACAGGGGGGTCGCACTTTACACAACTTCTCAATAGGAAGACTCACCGACAACTCTGTCTGGTCTACAAACTACGTTTCACAACCAAAACACATGAGAATTGATAACTATTGTAAGATCACAGACGGGATAAAATCATAGTGTGTGGCTGGCGTAAGACATATAGAATTGTATTATTTCTGTATAACATTTTAATATTCACAGTCTTTGTGTAAACTGTAAAAAATTATATCTACACTTCTCTCCAAATTATATGTGTGGCACTGCACTTGAGCTGATGCTGTACCGCGATACATGTAGGTTATTGCACCAGCCCTACATTATGTTTATCTTTTGTGTTGGGCTTTTGTTAAATATTAATACATGTGATTAATTGTGATTTGATCAGTATACCGTAATAATTTTGTATAAAATGGTGCATGGAAAATGTGATGAATTTAGCTAAACAAGGTTAGCTGAGCACTTGCTTCCCTGTACAAGGTTACCAGGAAGCTGATTTTAATCTATTTCCATGAGTTCTGCATTTACATGCAAGTTTGAATCATGCAAATCATCGTCTGGCCTTCGTCCTATTAAAAGTCCCTGCAAACCTTGGTTTTGGTTAAGGACAGAGCTGCATAGAAATCCATCCATCAGTTTCAAGGCCTCAAATATCACTACCAATATTCTGATTATTATTTTTTAAATTATAAATGGGTCTTTTATTGTAACACTTTACTGAAATACTGACAGCTGTCAGGGCTTGACAATAAGGAGTGCCTGATGGCCAGGGGCCAGCGTGAAAGACGCTCGGGACAGTTGACGAATCTGTCACTGCTGCATCGGCACGAAAGTTTATCATTTGCACATGCCTTGTTCGACAAAAATTCCAAGCACTCACAGAGAGGCGCGTCTCTGACGGACAGATAGCCTACAAAAGTATGTCAAAATACCCGTTTTGACGAGTAACTTTGTAGCTTTAACAATGATTAATCTAGATTTATACAGCGGTGTACAGATGCACCGATCGACCAGACATATTTCAACCGATCTCTGTTCTGGGCTTGCACACAAACTGCATGCAATAAATTTTCAAAATGTCATGTGTGTGGAAATATTGCGAACTCTTTAAACATCCGTTAACAGAGGTCAGAGACGCTAAAGACGAACAAAAAAAGGAAAAAATACTGTAGCAGGTAGAGCAAGATCACATTGCGCAAAATATTGGAAATATTATCCTAAATATTGAAACGGGGTTTATATTAATGCATCTCTGAGGGGAACTGACTGTATTAAGAAATGTTTACATGGCGTTTTCTTTTTATTTCCCTTTGTATAATGCATTTAAAGTAGCTTCCATAAGCACGGCGCTGCTTTGTTTATAGCGGTAACAATAGAAACGCTGTATCATTATTCCATTAGCGATACCTGCTGTAAGAGACTGAATTTGCGTTCATTCAGTCCGTCGGCTGTTTTTCCATAAGCATCGTTTACTTTGTAATAAATAATTTTTGAACAAACAAATGATGTTTGACCTTTATATTTGTTAGGCTAGTATGTTTTGCTGTGATATTGAAGTTGGAATTGTACAATTTAATATGTATGTTAAATTTTGATGTCATATAAGCTTATTTATTAAAATAAAAACAATGATAACAGCAACTATTTTCGTTTTTTGTAGCAGGGCCAGTGAAAGTAAGTAAAGTAAAAATTTTAACCGCCAGTAGAAAAAATCCTTAGCATTGAGCCCTGGCTGTGCTTTTAATGAATTTATTTTTTTATTATTATTTTTTTTTTTTTTTAATGTTAAAGTCTTGAAAAGTCTTAGACTATTGGCATGAAGTCCAGATGGGAAGAGAATTGACTGACATGTAAAGCAGCTCTTTGACCAGTTCAGGTAATGCTAAAAAAACAAAATGTAGAAATGTGCAGTGCATTGGCCAATCACCAATGTTTCAATAAGATTGGCTGATACCGTTCATTGATAATTATTTTTAAAAGGATATTTATTTTTAATAAACCCCCCACTTTCAGCTCAATTTATTTATTTATTTTTTTATTTTTTTTATTTATCCCCTGCCACACTTACAAGACTGATTACTACTTCAAGATGTACCACACTCAAAAATTTTGACAATTTACATTTAGTAAAATACTAAAATGAAATCACAAAAACAGTTCTGAATAGTAGTTTGGTTGCCATCAAAGATCACTGTGAGACTGGCAACCAGTATACACCATACAATCAAACTGCCCGGTCACACTTTATTTCAAGGTCCGGTTCTCACTAGTAATTAACTATGACTTGTGCGTCAATAAATTCCTAATTACTGCTCAGTAAGGTAGTTATTAATTTGCGATATTGGGTAGGATTAGGGATGTAGAATATTGTCATGCAGAATATATGCTTTATTAGTACTAATAAACACCCAACTTGCTAGTAATAAGCATGCTAATAAGCGACTAGTTTACAGTGAGAATTGGTCCCTATATTGAAGTGTTAACAACTGATTTGTTTGACGTGGTGTTTTGTTGTAATGTGGCTGTGAATGGTCTGCGAAAGTCTAACGCCCTGTCTGTTACTCCACCTCACATCAAATCTGCTGCCGTTGTATTTGGAACATGAAGTACTTGATTTTGAAGTTGACAAACCTCAATCAAATCTTACAGTACGTTGCCAGTTCTATTGTGAAAAGGGACGCTGTACAGGTTTGGTGACTTCAGAAAATATCAGGAGTGGCGTGCTTCTGCTGTTCCCACTCTGGTGACAACTGTGCTCACAATGAGTTGATTTTAGGGAACTGTAATGCTGGAGGAATAGAGGGAGTGGTATAGAGCGCCCCTCCTGTTCCTGCTCAGCAGGCTGTGGTGCCACTCCTGTCCACCCGGTGCTCAGGTGCCGTTACCGGTATAATAGGGACTGTTTTCATCTGCGTGGCTTTAATGCAAGACAGATTAAATGTCAACTAGCATTAAGATTCCCTCTGTTAGGAACATTGGCTTTCAGTGGTTTCCAAAAGTAATTGAAAGCAGTAACTTGCAAACCAGTTTCTTTGGTGAAACAGAGATGCATGACTTTTTAAAATACATCTTTTTCTTGGTGTTATTTTTCTTTTTGGTTCTGGGTAGATCTAACACCCAAAGCAGAAATATCAAAAGAACTGTTTATTGTCTGACAGATGGCTGCTTTCTGACTCTTGGACTCCCATACTTGTGAACATGCTCTGCTTTGTGAAGAGTGATTGCACACTGCAGAAAACGGAAAGTGAATAATTGCTCTTTTTGTTAAAAATGTCCAGTTGTCACCAAATTACTGTAAACTGGTTATGCATGTTGTTTATATCATAACTTGATTTTAAAGTCCACTTCCAAAACAAAGATTTACAGATAATGTGCTCCACCCCCTTGTCATCCAAGATGTTCATGTCTTTCTTTTTTCAGTCGTAAAGAAATTATGTTTTTTGAGGAAAACATTTCCGCATTTTTCTCCATATAATGGACTGATATGGTGCCCCGAGTTTGAACTTCCAAAATGCAGCTTAAATGCGGCTTCAAACAATCCCAAATGCGGTTGTAAACGATCCCAGCCGAGGAAGAAGGGTCTTATCTAGCAAAACGCTGGGTTATTTTCATAAAAGTAATACAATTTATATACTTTTTAATGTCAAATACTCATCTTGTCTTACTCTGCCTGAACTGTTGTTTTTCCGGTTCATGACAGTTAGGGTATGTCGAAAAACTCCCGTCTCATGTTCTCCCTAAACTTTAATATCGCCCTATAGACAAGACGATCTTGATGACAAGGGGGTGAGTACATTATCTGTAAATTTTTGTTCTGGAAGTGGACTTCTCCTTTAAACAGGTCAGACAAAAAAAGTGTCAAATTATCTAAAGCCTAGCATGTAACAGATATGCCACTTTCTATTATGTTCTTAAACTAAATCAAGAAAAAAAAAAAAAAAAAAAAAAACATTGACACAAATTTGTTCTTATTTTACTTTAATAGTAACTTAAGTCCCCCCAAAATGACAATTCTGTCATTAATTACTCACCCTCGTGTCGTCCCAACCTCGTAAGACCTTAACTTATCTTTGGAACACAAATTAAGGGTGCTTTCACACCTGCATATCGATTGCTTTGTTCCAAAACAGGGATTAGAATTATTACAATGTTACTTTTTGTTCTTGGCGTGGTTCGCTTTCACATGGCAAAGTTTCTAAACGGACCAAATGTGTTAATGCAAGTCACACGCGAGTAAATTGTCTTCTCATTGGTCAAAGTTCCATGGTTTATTTTCCGGGACTCCACTCAAACTGTCAACCACAGCTTTGCAGGCTTACTGTTGCATGTTGCATTTTTTTGTAGCTGTCGTTATATTCATTTAGAATTTTGAGCAGGAGTAACGGATTCATCGGGAAAACATTTTTAAAATGCACCTACTACAAAGAGAGCAATAAGACAGGTGCGCTTTGATTTTGAATGGCAAAGACGTGCCCACACACAGACATTCACAGGTTTATTTTAAGAGGTATTAGCAAAACAACAAAGCTACTGCTTTATACGGAACTGTAATTACCCATTATATATTGTGATATAGCCTGCTCGTTGGTTCGTTGTATCGGATTGCTTTCTCACTACAACCGAACCGCTCCAGAGTTAGTTTCCAATCAGGCCGGGACCACCTCGTTCAGGTGATCTCAGACCGATTGTTTTGGGGCGGATCCGAGCGAGATTGCCGTGTTCACATGTGCCCAAACGAACCGAGCTTTCGAAACAAAGTGCCAGGTGTGAAAGCACCCTAAGATATTTTTGATGAAATCTGAGAGCTTTCTGACTCTGCATAGACAGCAATGATACTACTATAGCTTTGTAGGACTATACATTTATATCTGATTTAGGGCTGCACGATAAATTGCATGTGATTGTCATGCGCATCTCGTCAGTAAAGCCGGTTGTGTGATCTCCATCACATGCTTTCAGATGGTGCGGCATTTAATACACAGAGCTGTCGATCACTGACAAGCTTTGCAATATCGTGTTGATAATCCAATGCGATTCATCTGCGATAATGAACGTGATATTGCGTAGCTTGTCAGTGATCTGCGGCTCTGTGTATTAAATGGCACTCCATCTAAAAGCATGTGATGGAAATTTACTACTAATCACAGAACCGTCTTTAGTGACGAGATGCGCTTGATAATCATATGCGATTTATCATGCAGCCCTAATCTCATTCTATTGCATAGAACTAAATAAAAATAATATATTGATACTTAATATTATATTTTCTGTCCAATTTTATTGTGATATTTCCAGTAAAAGTGTGGTTATTTTATTGGCTTGTATTATTTTATTACTTTGTATCATTAAACTTGGGTGGAAATCTTTAAAAAGTCTTAAATTACTTAATATTATTTAATAAAATAGTAAATAATTATTACAAAGCCTTTTCGGTTTTGGTTTTGGTTTCGGTTTTTGGTCCAGTGCATCCAGAATTTTTGGTTTTGGCCCAGAATTTCCATTTTGGTGCATCCCTACAAAATTTTTAAATAGGATGTCTTTAGCTGCATTCACATTGTCAGTTTTTGAGATTTACAACCGCATTGATAACTCAAAATGTCCTGTTTACGGTAGTTTCTTGAACACTGTCTCTGAAACACAGTGACCTCATAAATGTGGCAAAATAACATTGTAATAAGATCTGTTCAGACATTTCCTTTTTTCGGAAAAGTATTGTTAACGTAAAGTGAAAATACAGTGTCCATTGATCCCTCTTTTGCAAACATGTAAAATGTGAGGTAGATGAATGATACAATTAAAAAAAAAAAAAAAAAAGAAAAAAAAATAGAGTTGTGAATTATTATCTGTAATGACTTTGAAACCAAAAACAAAACAGGCGTGGTAAAATTGTTTATTTGTACAGCATGCTTTACTGATGGGTTCAGTCAATTGCTTCAGTTTATCTCTCAAATTGCTTTTGCCTGCTCTTGGTCATCTTATTGAACGCCACTGCAAATTTGCTACAAAATATGGACAAAAGCCTAGATTAAATCTGTTCATCATATAAAGTTATTGTGTTGTATTGCATCATTAGTTTCATATGGATTACTTTCGCAATGTCTTTTTGTACTTGCGTGAATGTTTTGCTTGTGTGTACTTTCAATAAATGATAAGAGAATATTACTTTTGTGTGTGTGTGTGTTCTGAAAATGAGCTAAAGTCTTTGCAATGACAGGAGGGTGAGTAAATGACAGAATTTCCATTTTTTTCAGCAAACTATCCTTTTCACAAATGGCTGAATACTTGTGATCGGATTACCTGCGAGGAATGTTAATAGCTGTAAACTGGGCTCATCATTTCATTGAGATCCATGACTGTGACCTCAGGAAAGAGCCTCTGAGTTTTGGGAGGGGAAGTTAAAGTGCGTAGGTCTGATGCTTACATTCCCTGCCAGTTAAAAACACACGCAAGGCAGCACGTGACCGACGCTGCTGTTGTTGTGTTTGACTTTACTACAAGGTCAGTGGGACCTTGAAACGAAGCGTTTTCTTCTGCAGGGAGATTCCCCTGTTTTATCAGGCTGTGTTTACCTCATAAACAAACAGACCTGTTATATTGAAGAGCTACTGCTATTGTTAAGAGCGCTTTTATTATTGAGCTTATTGATGTGGCAGCGCTCTTTGCCATCAGACAGGTGAAGCGTTATGAAGGCCACACTCGTCGGTCATAGCTTTACATGTTTTCAGATGCTTTCAGCAGCTCGTGCAGGAGTTTGAAGAATGGCTTTTAGCTGGCATTGTGATGAAAGCTGTCTGTCCCACTGAGGATGAAGAATCGATTATTTGGGTCTGAAAGTTGATGCCGCTCCAAGAATCTATCAGCGTTCAGCGTGGGTGCTGCCTGCTGTATTAAAGCGCTGTAAAAGCCCTAGAGTTCACCATATCTTTATTGCCCTCTGCGTTCATATCTGTTTAGCTCCGGCTGACAGGCATGGATTTGTTATTAACCCCTGTCACAGTGTGGTCAAAAGCTGCTGCCTCTGTCGGTTTCTCAATTTACTTAATAGTCTGTTGCAGAAAGACCATACAGCCAGAGCACATTTGTGCTTTAATGTTGTCACTTTCTGCTGATGTATTGTACAGGTCCCCCCACGCCCCCCCCCCAAAAAAAGCATTTATTTTTAATCGAATGGTGAGCTGAGAAATACTGCAGCATTTGTAAATAATGTTTTCCTTGATGGGTGAGTAAGTAATATGACCATATTTTCCGAAGTATTCCTGCACATATGCATTAATGCACAGAGTTGCAACTTGAGGTTGGCATATTCAAATTTTGTGGTTAAGTGCTTTTGCATCTTGTGCATTTGGATAAACCCACCCTTAAGTTTCTATGATAAGTGCAACAGACCTGCTACTGTATTAGGGGAGTGTGATGTGTATTGTCTACAGTGTATAATAGTTCTTGTTTTATGTTGTGCATGCTTACATTTTTGTGCATATCGCTTACTTTGCAACAACCAAATAAAAACACACTTTGAGAGTCTATGCATTATGAAGCCCAGTACGATACACTACTGGCATTTTTAGTACACACTTTACTGCAGGATGTAGCCTATTAGAACATAGAAAATTCTTATCCAAAATTCAAGATATGGAGAAAAAAATTGCCTTTCGTGAGTTATTGTCTTATGATGTATCAAATGAACCTCAATGCAATACACATGTGGCAAATTTTATACAACAATGCAGTAAAGATTAAATGAATATTGAGTTACATTACAGACAGAATACTGTGTCAATATTGTTTGTTTCTGCTCTATTTTGCCAGTGAAAATAGATCCAAACAAAGCTACAGTCTCTGAGTACAGTGGTGTTTTGCTACATTTATGTTTTATATTTCATATTTTAATATCCAATTAATAACATTAATATCAATTGATTAAATGTACAAAGAAAAAGACAAAAATGACATAAAAAAGACAGTTCACTTAAACATGAAAATTGTCATTTACTCACCTTCAAGTTGATCCTGTATGAGTTTCTTTCGTTTTCCTTTTTTTAAGTAGTATTTAAGTACTGTATTTAAGTATTTAAGTACTGAGTAATATTAAAGGGGTCATCGGATGCCATTTTCCAGAAGTTGATATAATTCGTTAGGGTCTTAATGAGAAGTCTGCAACTAGGAGTGGGCGATATGGCAAAAATATCATATCACAATTTTTTTTCAGAAATATCACTATTCACGATTTTATCATGATTTTTTTGTCATGTTGGTTTTACTATTTTGCAAATTGTCTGAGCAGTACAGCCAAACTAAAAACAAATACTTTCAAGGTAACAAAGTATAAAATAAAAAAAAGAATAGCAGATATTTAGGCCAAAGTGAGCGAAGATAAAAAATCTTTGTCATTATTTTATCTTTGTTATTAAAAAATAAAAACAAAGAATACCAACCGTGCTTTATTTAAGGTATAGTAGGTGTATTTAGCAGTAGCATTCAAGAAATTAAATGAACAAATATAAACAGCGAAACACTATATACTTATACACTATATACATCAATTGTACATTGATTCTTATTAAAGCAACTGTATTAAAGTTCTTCAGTCAAGAGCAGTGAGTGATTTTTCTCTTTGTGTTTTGTTTTAATAACAATTAAAAGAATAGTTCACCCAAAAATAAAAATTCTTTCATCTGTCTGTCAATTCTGTCATAGTGATTTATTTTAAACCTGGATGAGTTTCTATTTTCTGTTAAACGTTGTCTATTTGATCATTTCTATTATTAAATTCAATGGGGACCAGCTACTGTTTGGTTATCCACATTCTTCAAAATATCTTATTTTGTGTTTAGCACAAGAAAGTAAGTAATACAGGTTTGGGACAACATGTAAGTGAGTAAATAATGACAGAATTATAATTTTTGGGTGAACTATGCCTTTGATGACAAGCGGCTGCATGTTTAGTACAATAAGTCTGCTGCCCCTTTAAGAGCTGCACATCTAATATACAGGTAGGCATCCGTTTTTCTCTCAATTGTTTGCTTCCACTTTAGACATAAGCTTCCATAAACTGTTTTTATATGTAAACCTTGTGTGTTTTGACAATATTAGCGTAATCAGATGCGATACATAACTTAGTTCAGTATTTTAGGCGCTATTTGACAGGATTTTAATGTGCGCAGGTTTCAGGTGTATACGCAGTGGAGAGTCGCATGTCGGACGAGCACGCAAATGAAATGTTTAACCGGCGAGGCTTATAATGTAGCAAATAATAACAAGCAAATAATGTACTTTTGTGATTGTGAATAAGTGCAGTGTCCCGTGAGTGTAACTCTAAGGCTGAGTTAACGCTGATGTGAATGTATGTCGCGTTGTACAGTATAATGAGACGGAGGCACCAGAACTGCAGCTGATAGAATAGCAAGATACTACGATATTTCTCAGAAAGCAGATTGTGGAGACATTTTTATCGTCCACGATCAAAAATCGTCATATCGCACATCTTTAATAAACTTTGGTTAAAATTCTCAGTGGTAGTGTAAAACCCTATTTACCTTGTCAAAATCAGCCCTTTTCAAAGTGAGATGGGTTTTTTTTTTTTTTTGCATGTTTCTTTAAATGCTAATGAGCTCTGCTCGTACCCCCCCCCCCTCTTCTGTGGGGTACTGTTTACTTTAGCTGTGTTTAGCCGTAAAAACTTGCTAACTAGCACATAGTTAGGAAAGGAGATTTGCAAAGATGCATAAAAAACCCTTATATTCACTTCTGCTGTAGGTGAAACTGGATCACGAATGATTTGTGCATAGACACATTTTTGTAGATCGATGGGCGCATTTCCTTCAAAAACGAAAGTAATGTTAATTCTCTACGTCTTCAGCGGCTCAGATGTCAGGAGTAAATGACAACTGCTATGTTCATTACATCCAACAACAGAACACCTCAATCGCTTAGGAGCCATTCTTGTCTTCCCCTGCACTGGCGTCGAAACAGTAGCGGTCAGACTGTTTACAGCTCACTCATGGCACGTCTAAGGTAAGACGGCCATGGCAATCAACTATCGTGGGAGCAGCCTTGGTCGGTGTGACATCACACAGACAAGATGCTGAGAATGGCTTGATTTAAAAAAGGGTATATTACTTATAAACATAAAAAAAAAAGAAAAAAAAAAAAAACACTGGATGGATTTTTATCATAATCGGGGGGTTTTGTAAACACTGCCAACCGCATTTATGTTCAAACAACATGTAAAAGTGAGTTTTGCATCCGATGACCCCTTTAATGAACTACATTAGGATTAGGGTTTGGTTTAGGGTTACTGGCATGTAATTATGCATAATTAATTGTTATTATAATAGTAAGCGCATGTAACATGTGAAACAAGGACACCTTAAAGGGGTCATCGGATGCCCATTTTCCACAAGTTGATATGATTCTTTATGGTCTTAATGAAAAAAGTCTATAAGATAGTTTGGTTAAAAATTCTCAATGGTAGTGTAAAACAACACCCTTTTCACCTTGCCAAAATCAGCTCTGCAAAATCATCTCATTCTGGTCGAGGCTGCTTTAAATGTTAATGAGCTCTGCTCGCCCCGCCCCTCTCTCCTCTCTGTGATGTGACGAGTCTGTTTACTTTAGCCACATTTGGCTGCGTTTAGCTGCTAAACTTGCTAACTAGCACATTATTAGGAAAGGTGATTGCAAGGATTCATTTAAAAAAAAAAACCCCTTATACTCACTTCTGCTGTAAGTGAAGCTGGATCATGAATGATTTGTGCGAACATAGACGATATATGTAGATCGGGAAGCGCATTCCCTTCACAAACAAACATAATCCACTGCATCTTCAGCGGCTCAGATGTCGGGAGTAAATGACGACCACTATGTTCATTATTACATCCAGCAACACAACACCTCAATCGCTCAATTGGAGATATTCTTGTCTAACTTACATTCCTGCTCCGGCATCGAAATGAAGAGGTCGGCCTGTTACAGCTGATCTGAGGTAAAACGCTCATGTCAGTCAACTATCGTGGGAGCGGCCTCTGTTGGTGTTACGCCACAACGACAGGCATCTGAGAATGGCTCGATTTGAAAAAGGGAATATTATTTTTACAGATTAATTAAAAACCACTGCATGGATTTTTATCATTATAGGGTAGATTTGTATATACACTACCAACACATTAATGTTCAAAGAACATGTAAAAAGTGAACTTAGCATCCGATGAGTCCTTTAAAATAAAGTGTTAACCTTCCTTTCTTCTGTTTTTTTTTCTTTCTCTGCATATGTCATGCTGCCGTACTTTGCATAAGCCTCCATGTTTGCTTGCTTGAATTCAGTCACTTCAGTCCAAAGTGTGTGATTGTGTGTGTGCACTCAAGTTTAATCAGTGGCTCAGGTCAGTGGGTTATTTGTTTTTTCACATGAGGAGGTTTAGGTTTAGTCAATGCTTTAAAATTGCCTTGCTAAAAAAAAAAAAATAAAAAAATCATATATCAGTTTTTTTCACAGACCAGGCTAGCGCCAGTCTTAGAGTACTACTTTGTTTTTAGTGCTTGATCGCTCAGAGAATCTGCTCACTTTGAAAAGCTGTTATTTTCTCCCTGAATGCCCTGCTCTGAATTTTTTATATGCCCATCAGGTCTTGCTGTAGGTTTTATTTTTCTCACTTTCCGTTCCCATGTGGTAACTTAACAGATGCTGCTGGGCCCGTGGTCATGCCTGCAGGAAACAGCCGGCCTGAAACATACAGCCCATTAGGAAACAACTCGTAACTCATTCTGCAGAGTTAAGCACTCTGTGTAAAACATGCCATCAGGTCTGTGTTTTGTAAAATGAGACAAATCAGATTTTTTTTTTTTTTTTTTTTTTTGACAAGCAAGAGGTGTTAAACAATGGAATGGTTAAATGAGAAGTAGAAGGAATTTTTGGCCTTGGGGGTGTAGAAAGCAATATCCCTGTGAGGGGTTGAAATCAAATCAAGAGCTCTGCAGTTAAGCGTATCTCATAACCGAGCTGCATGGTAAATAAGCTGGTTGCTTTTGAACAGTGGTTGATTTGTTTTTCTTTTAAACCTCGTTTGTGAATTCTTAGAATTTGACTACAAGAATAATAGGGATTTTCACACTGTGCTTAACCCTGGTTTATTCCCATTGTAATCACAGCATTTTAACTCTGGGATTTTTTATTTATTTATTTGTTTTTTTCAAAAACAAATCAATCAAATCAATGTTTCCAATCAAACACTTGTTTTGCATTGTTAGTGGCTTGCTGTACCAGTTGAGCTACAGAAGCACAAGAGGCTAAAACTAATATTATGCATCTAATATGCACCAGCTCTTTAGTCAGTAAGCATCAAAAATGAATTAATGTAATTGACTGATACAGTTCTTTTTTGAAAGACCATTGAAGGATTATTCTGGCTGGTTTGTTATTATGGTTGAGTTTGGTAGCATGAGCTGTAATGCCTTATTTTATTCTGAAATACTGAAAGACTTAAACTTTGAACCATTTAGAGACAAAGAATTTGCTTACGGAAACAAACTGGTCTTGGCCATTCAAATTTCTTGAAGTGAGTTCTTGTTGGCTGGTGCAATTTGTGTGTTTAGCTGTCAGTTGTATTCCAATTTTGGGTTATTATAACTTTATTTTTTCAATAAAGTGTTTATAGATTGTTCACACCTGCATGTTTTTGAACTTGGTCTTGATACAATAAAATAATTAGGCTAGATTTTTAGTAACATAGTAATGTAGGGCTTAAGACTCATTCACTCATTCAATTCTGTGTTAACTGACCATTCAAGCACAGTAAAAGCAAAAGAGAACTGATTTTGTGGTCATGTGCAGTCTGAGAGAGGAAGCTTTCTGTGTGCACAATTCAAGTCTGTTTTAGTCAACGCAAGTAACACATTAAGATCTTTTTTTATGTTTTTTTTGCACTTAATAACATGCACGAATGAGAAAAATTTGTTTTTTAAAGAAAACATTTCAGAAATGTTCTCCATATAGTGGTCTTTTATGGTGCCCACGAGTTTGAACTTCCAAAATGCAGTTTAAATGCAGCTTCAAAGGGCTCTAAACTGGTCTCATGGTCTCATCTACCAAAACGATTGGTTATTTTCTAAAAAAACAAAACAAACAAAAAAACAATTTTATACTTTTAACCTCAAATGCTTGTCTTGTCTATCTCTGCGTGTACTCTGTGCACTCCGGTTCAAGACAGTTAGGGTAGGCAGGGCTCTAGCGTGTGACCTAATTTCTCAATGGTGCGACTAAAAAAAAATCTGAGGTCGCACCGACCAGCCGTTCAAGGGCAAAATTTTAAAACAAAAAAAAGTCTCCACGACTGTGGTTCAGCAGACACACATTAGGCCCATATCGTGGTCTAAACCAATCAGAGATAGTGAAGAGAGTTTGGGAAGATGCGCGGATGGCGGTCATATCCGCGGGTGCTGCGGATAATCCGCGGGCCGGGTCACGGGTGGATGAGATAAATCAATAACGAGGCTAATATAAACTACATTTTCTAAAATGTGAACCCGTTTTAAATAATTCTTTCATCAGGCGAACAGCCTGTTCCGTCCGCGCCAGCACTAGATTTGCTGCCTGTTCATACACGAGAGCATGTCACGGGAAGCACGCCGAGTATTAAAATAAGAATTATTATTGATTACTAATTTGAATCAGTACATTATAACGAAAACAGTACATTAAAAATGTAAATAATTAGATTTCTACGATCTAATTATTAACATTTTTAAGGATCCAGTAGACGTTCAAACACTCAGCTGATTTAATCAGAGATTGCGGAGAGTCACGTCCAGATGTCAGTTAACGTTATTCTTTTTAGCATCAATTTGGCTTAAAAGCACGAGTGATTCTAAGCTTATATAAGTGTGCAGGGATGTGCAGATCAGCTGAATCTGCTGTTAAAAATGAACCATCCATTCATCATATCATCGTGCAAAAATAAGAATAAGAATAATTGTAAATGGCGATTAAATGCGATGCGGTCATAAATTTGGGTGCACCTAACTTTTGTGCTGGTGCACCTAAGAAAAAAAGGTAGTCTAGAGCCCTGGTAGGTCAAAATCATCAAAAACTTCAAAATTGCCTTACATCGCTGCAGAAGTACCAAACCAGTGTTTACAAAGTGAACGTGCAAAGAAGGTCAAACGCCCTTTACAAAAAAAGGTAAAACAGCGATGTAGGATGATTTTGAAAACAATTGTTTACAGATTTTATGCACAAATTTGTGTGTATGCACTCTTAGTGAATGAGATCCATAGTTTTGGGCCTCTGAGAGACTCCTCAAAACACATCAGAAAAAGATGATTTATAAAACTATTGTCATTTACTGCTGATGTGGATGTGATCCTGAGGCCTGATCTGAGTTTGTGTAAAGCATTCACAGCATCAGGTGTCCTCTGTCATTTCTTTGGCATAGTCTGGAAAGTGTCGCTGACAAACAATCAGACTCAGAGCCAACCATCACGTTAGACAGGTAACTAAGGCTTTGTTCACACTGCATACAAATCTGTTTTGACTTTCAAATCCAATCTTTTGGACTGTTCGCATTGTCATTTTGGAAGTGAATGTGATCCATTTAGACATTGCGGTACAAAATACAATGTATCCACATTGGTTATTTTAGTAATAATGAAGTTAGCATCAGAATGATGCCAGTAAACTTTATAATACAACAACAGAGATTAGCTGTCAATGGCAATAGAGGATAGACCAGAGATTTTGCATCCGCTCTTCATGAAATTGCATTGTTGTGCTGCACTCGCAAGGCACATTAAAGAGAAAAAAAAAATTCCCTACGGAACCAATTTGCACATTTGCGCAAATACTGTGTGTCCAAACCGCTGGCATATTCACTCATTCGTGACCCAGTACATGTACATTACATACTGTAGTTACTGTAGTTCAGTGAATGTATTGGAAAACGGTTCCAGACAATATTGAAAAAAATATATATAAATAAATAAATAAATAAGAAAATATTTGAAATCCTTTCTGTTTGACTGTTCATACTGAGATTCCAAAAAAATTGCGGGGAAAAAAAAACCTGTTCAAATTAAAACTGTTCAGCTACAAACATTTTTCAGAATATATTTTGTGTTCTTTATGTTTTAAAATAAAACACTGCATAGTCGTCACTGTGTGAATTAAAGCTTAAATAAAACTTGCATCCATCATACCCCAAAAAAACTTGAGGCTGTTGAGAAAGGAAGGATGGTAAAAGAAGAAATACTGTGGGTTCACTGTACTCTGTGAATATTTTGTATTCTAGTCTTGGTTCATTCATGTCATGTGGACAGGATCTCCTTCTCACACTTCCTTCATTCGTGATTCTGTGTGGTTGGGCTTGACAGGTCAGGATGATGTAAATGGGTATGAGAGGGACATGTCAGGCTCCAATGGGTTTTTGACATTCATCCCACTGGAGCAGTCTGACACACACACACACACACACACACATACAGATGCAGACTCAGTGCCACAGGCCTTACTGCCCGTTGTTCTCCCTTACTTTTTTCACATATCTAATTATTTGGCTTTGTCAGGGCTGCACAATTAATTGAAACGAAACTGAAGTCACAATGTGCCTTAGTGGAATTATCAAATCACAAATGCTGCTGTTTAATTAAATATATGCATGCATGTGTCAGAGTGTAGTGTGACACTGTTTAATTACACGTGAGCAGCTCATGATCTTAATTATGTATGTAAAATGTGAATTAATAATGCATTTTTATAATATAGTATTTTAAAATAAATACTATTTTTCATAGTAAAATATGATAATGGTAATATTTCTTTTGTTTTTAGTATTTTTTTATGTTTTTTATTAAATAATAATAATAATAATAGTAGTAGTTATTATTGTTGTTACAGCTGTATCGATGTATAATGACAAAATTTTGCCCAAATTGCGTAGCCCTAAAAAAAAACAACAAAAAACTAAATTAAATTAGTGTAAGTTTTAATCAGAAAATCATGCAGCCCTAGTTTGTGCTCACATTTATCTTTCAATAAAATAAAATAAAGTAAATAAGTTTCTCAGCATTTGTATCAGTCATCTTCTGTATTATATTTGCTCTGGAAAACAAGACAAAAACACTGAGCAAGAGCATCACTTATTTGCAGTGTGATCAGAAGGTACAGTAAAAGTTATTTCCTTATTCAAGTGGTTTGGATCAGATCTATTCAAGCCTGAAGCTATATAAATATAGGCGAGTATATATAAACACAAGCAAGTACACAGAAGCTACAACGATCTATCACGCCACATTAAAGAGCGCCAAAACTGTATTTATTGGTTGAATTTCCTAAGGATATTGACAGAATTTGAAATCTGAGACTTTGTTTCATATCTGAAGTAACACAAAGCCTAGCCTGTTGCTATTTATTGAAAGGAAGACACGCTATGTACTGTTCATTCATCATATGAGAACAAACAGCATAGACCAAGAGATCGATTGTGATTTAAGAATCGATATCGGCTCATTAAAATTTTACTCAGCCCTAGCGTATTTTTTAAACACTGTGCTGTCGTCCTGTAGGTTCATGATTAAAAACGAAAATGTGAACAAAAATAAAAGCAATTAAATGTGTTATTCTAATAATATAATAGTAGATTATATTATTCTACTATAAATTATTCTACTAATAATAGATTATGACGGAAGTCTAGTTCAACCTCTGATATATATATATATTACGGATGTAGCATTATGAAAATTTCCTATCACAATTATAGTGACCAAAATGATCACGATTATCAGTATCATCACGGTTTTGTTAAAATGTGCTGGAAATGTTCAAAAAGTACTGACACATAAATCACTTCACTAAGTTTTATATTTAAAATCAACAAACAACAAATAAAATGACTTATTGTTTGCATAGTCACTAAAACAATAGCAGTACCCATGACGTCCGGATTTTAAATGACAACATGACTGAAAACAGTTTAACTAATGGCATGTTCAAAAATCTAGTGTAAATGATCATATAAAGCTTTGAAAACGTTTCAGAAATGTAAACCTCACATTTAAGCCTTTAAATAAAGAAAAGGGTTAAGTCTAAATGATAACTGATTAATAAATAATTATATGTATTTCATTTGCTCCATAAATCTAAAACTTATCTGAATTGTTTAAATGTGTAGAATCCACATAAGCTTGTTTTTCCATCAACTGGTCAAAATTTATGCCACAGCAGGGCATGACAATTCGGTCTGTTTTTTGAACGGACAAAAAATGCACACAAGCTGAACGTAAATGTAAGTCTCTGTAAATCCACTGTATGACGCTAGATGGCGCTTATGGAAAAGCTGAATTGCAGCTGTTTTCCGTGAACTCTGTGGATAAAGCAGTATTGCGATTAAGAACACTGGTTTAGATATTACATGGAGTGAAGATGAAAACAAAATGCCATCGATTATTTTCTGAAGACAGACAGAACCTGTAGAGGTATTTTTATATAATTAATTAATTCATATATTCATTTCGTTTGTATGATACCCGATTTATGTTTCTGCCGGTGGGTGCCCAACCCCCATTTGCAGGGACTGCAAATACATTAGTTACCAAATACAAACATTCTTTCTATGAAAGAATGTTTACAATAAGCACTTATTCACGCGTACACAGGACAAAGTTTGAAAGCGCACACGTAATATCTGAGGGAGCGCAGAGCCATGATCACTATTTGGGAGAGCAAGCCGAGAGATGTGCTGGCACCCTGTCGTATTGCAATATTGGGCTCTTATTTGCCATTAAAATAACACCAAAAACTGCTTCAAATGAGCAATGAAAATGAGAATGAAGTCGTAAAAGCTGCAGTCCATTTCTTATTGGTTAAAATGAACGGAGCCTGTCTCGTGTTTTTCTGTGGATGCTCAGTCATTTCCGTGGGTGCTCAGGGATCGGCGCCTATGCCCTTAGCAGCCTTTTAAAACTTCCCAGCTTTTCCGCCATCTTTTCACACAAAACGAAACTACTCTGCGTGCTGTGCGCGAATGAGACTGTTACTTAAAACTGTGCTTTATGCTGGACAGTATTTATTTATCATCAGTTGTTCAAATCACGGTAATCAAATACGGTTATAATGATAATTAAAATATGAAACAGTAATACTAACCGTGGGGAATTTTATCACGATTTATCGTCAAACCAGTAATCGTTACATCCCTTATATATATATAAATAAATAATATGTATATGCATACATGAGTAGACATGAGATATGGCTGTATATCGGCACTGCTGTGATCCAGCCGTAGGTAAATATCTCACGTGTACGATTGTGATATTGCATTTAAACAACAGTTCAAACGCACGAGTGTGTAAATAAATAAACAAAATGACAACAGAGTGTCTTTAAAGCCCTCTTTTGTGCAGAACTACTACCTTCTGCCACGAATTGAGCGATCGTGATTACCTGCATCTGATACAGCATTTATTCACGAGTAGTTTGAATGTCCGCTGAGGAAAGCGTCATCTGTCTCATAACATTAATATCCTTTGATTTCTAAAGACTGCGCTGCGCAGTGCATTTGTTAGCTGCATTAAGCTGATGTTAAAACTAAAAATAACTTTTGTTTATGACTGTGTTCATTTTTCAACTTAAAAGTCTTTTCTGCTGACTAGTAAAAACAGTCTCTTGTCGCCATCTAATGGCGGAACAATGTAGCTAAAATCACCATCACGCAAACACGCACTGTTTCTTAATACTAAACACTATTAATAAATACTACAATTATTTATATAAAATACAGTATTAAATACCACTATTATTTATATAAAATATTATTTATTTAATAATAATATTTAATAAACAACAACAACAGCCATCATAAAAGTTGCTAGGCAATTCAGTCAAAATTACACAGGCAGCGCTCTGATGTACAGCATTGAATTTACGTAAACATGATTAGATTTTGCCAAAACAATTTGCTTTGGAACAAATAATAGATTAATGAGACCAAAGACTGCCCGTTAGATTTTCCCAAAACGAATTGTATCTCATTTTTAACCACTACAGAGACATCAGAGCCAGTGGTAAATTCCTAGAGATGCTGTCGACCGGATTCATGAGCGCAGAACGGCCACTGACGATCTGGAGCTCACGTCTAAAAACATTGACGCAAATTTAGACGTTATCTTTATTAACAAACTGCATATTTAAACTATAAACAAGTGCATTCTCACCTGAAAACCTTTCAAAACTACATTCTGTGACACAGAAACAGTAATATTTATAAAATTGTACTGGATTTGGGCGTCCGCCATGACACGCGCTGTAAGAAGTACCGCAAGCAGAGTGATACGATTACAAACTGTGAAACAGCTGTTGGAGCACTCTGTGTATATTTGTTTATTTATTTGAATGAATTACAAAGTAATGGAGATCAACTGGAAATTGTATTTTTAAATGCAAAGTATTTTGAGTACATTTAAGAGACCATATTGATGTATTGTGTTCCACTTAATTTATTCCTTAAATTGTCTTCACTTGGTCTTGAAAAGTCTTAAATTTACATCAAATCTGCATGTGGCTTTAGTGGTTGTTTGTTGTTACTGTATTAAAGAGCATACACATCAGTACTAAAATAACCTTCACCCAGACACATCAGAGAGATCAAAAGGTACTAATTGTGTGTGTGTGTGTGTGTGTGTTATGGACATGACAGTTACAGAGGCTTCAAATCAAATTCTGTGGAAATCAGTGGGATAATTACAAACCTCCAGCACTTGTTTACCATGATGATTCAGACAGATCACTCACTAATGCTGTGACCTTATTTAAGCTTACTGCATTTATAGCCACAATTTGGGAAGGAAATGCATACTAAAAAAGCATTTTTTTTTGTGTGCCTCTGTTTGAGTCATTTCAGTTTTTCAAAAGTTTTTTCAAAACTTCATGCATATACCCACATCTATTTAGCCATCCTACACCTTCATCAAAAATTGGTTTGGGAATATATTTGCCATCTCATATTGCTGCTAAGTGCTGCCTGCTAAGAACTCTACATGCTAACAGAACACCACTCATTCACCCTAATAGTATCACTGAATGCAGTGTATACTTTAAATCATAGCATGTGGTGGTTTAATAATTGTAAGAGGTCATATAGTAATTCAGGTTTTAATGCAGACTTGTCATGGTGTCTCAGGTCAAAGTCTGCTGGTTTTAAAGCATTTCAGATTGTTTACCATCGTCATGTGCTGCTTTAAGAATTCACATGCGTAATATTGGTAAAACTGTTCTTTTTTTGCAGTAGTTATTATGTCTCAAATGCTGTGGATTGATCTGAAGTTGAATTAAACCTGGGATGTTGCTTTAAGGCAATCAGGGAATGGTGTTTACATGGCCATTTCTTATTAAAAGTGCTGTCAAAAATAGGATTATAGTAGTCCAGCTGTTACTGACTGAGGGAACATGAAATGACCTTTGGTACGGTGGCGTTCACATCTCAAATACACTGGTGTTGACATAGCTCTTTGACATCCAACTGTCATTGGATATTACTGATCTTTCTCTCTCTCTCACTCACAAACGCTCAGGCAAACCTCAGGTTTTGTCAGTGTGTTTTCTTGGGCAGCAGGAAGAGGCCCGACACAATGAGGGTTGAAAAGCAGAGCATGTGAGAGGCTCTGATAAGAGACACGCCTGTGCTGTTATTGCTGCTCTTCTGTCCTGGACTCTGTCTATGTCAACCCTTCCATGAGCGCACCACAGTAATACACGTTTGATACGACTGCGTGTTCAGTTTGCACGCAAGAAAAGACATGCACTCATTAATGTTTACACACATCAGATATGTGCATCATATTCATTGAACTTATTAGAGTTTTAGTGGTCATGTTAATTTTGAGGTTGTAAATAAAACAAAAGATTATTAGAGCATGTTTTACGAGAAATCACTGTTTTAATATGTGATTAATTATTTGTGAAATGTATTACCAATTTCTCAGTGGAAATGGTTGCAAAGTAAATCCTTCACCAACAGTTTTTTTTTTTTTTTTTTTTCCAGTGTAGAATTTGTTCCAGACAATTAATAAACAACAGTAATAAGCATATCATCTGTAAATTGTCCATTAGATCTGATTAAATGCATTAAAATAATACATACAAAATCTTAAATATAAATAAAATGTGAATTACTCATGCATTTTTATCTTAAATACTAGTGAAATATAATAATAATAATAATAATTATTATTATTGTTTTATTTAGTAATGTTTAGTAATGTAATTTTAATAATGATAATAATAATAATGTATAATTGCAAAATTTTGCCCAAGTTGTGTAGCCCTTAAAAAACAAACAAATAAATCCTGATCACAGTTTTAATTAGAAAAGTCACATATCCATTCATTCATTCATTCACATTTACTTTTCATTTATCACATTTATCTTTCATCAATGTGATAAGACATGTGTCCTGTTAGACTCGGTTTCTTAAAAGTCTTCTGCCTTCCACAAATACATAAAGTCATGGCATTAAATGTTTAAAAAAAATAAATGACAAAAGAAAGGAAGAGCATATCTGCAGTGTGATCATCAGGTATAGTAAAAGTTATTTCCATATTCAGGTGGTTTGGAGCAGATCTATTTAAGCCTTAAGCTGTTGTTTTTTTTTGTTTTGTTTTTTCTTCCAATGTATTTCCCCAGCATACAGGCTAAAGTATGGCTGGTCTGATTGAGGTGAAAGCCATAAAGGTTGCGAAAAACTTTCAAATCCATCTTCCAGTAGGGTTGTGACGATGAGGAAATTTCCCCACCGGTTAATCGACATGTGACAACACCGGTAATACCGATATCACCGTGGGGGTGGGGGTTTCCTCTTTTCCTCTTTTTTCTGCGTTTAAATAGCTTATAAATGCGTGCGTATTATACTTTCACTTTCAGTTTTGCGGGAATTGGCAATTCGGCGTCAATTGTTTGAATGGACGACAACGAAAGTACAAAAAAAAAAAAAAATCACTGATATTAAACAGAACTTTTATTAACATAACGAAAAAAAAAACACAACGCCATTCTCTTTCTGTAAATTCGACTCCTCTCGTTCTCCTCACGTGATAAATGAAATATGACGCATTGTAGCCATGTTCAGTTTTTAATTATAGTGCATGCTCTCGTCTTAAGTAAATTTAGAATTATATTTTCCATTTAATTCAAATAAATATTTAATAAAAAAACGAATACTTAAAAAAAAAAAATGTGGGGACGGTGTCACGGTGGAAAAGTGATGTCACCGGTGTTGCGTCTTAAAACCGGTAACACCGTCAACACCGTCTATCGTGGCAAGCCTATCTTCCAGTTCCAAATCATAATAGTAATCCCCTTTCTGGGCTGTAGATCCAGTGTAATGACAGATTTAGTGATAATAAAGTAGCTCATCCTGATTATTTAGGATGTGATTACTTGTCTTAAAGGGGTCATCGGATGCCCATTTTCCACAGGTTAATATGATTTTTTAGGGTCTTAATGAAAAGTCTATAATATACTTTGGTTAAAAATTCTCAATGGTAGTGTAAAACGACACCCTTTTTCCTTGCCAAAATCAGCTCTGTAAAAATCATCCCTTTCTGGTTGAGGCTGCTTTGAATGCAAATGAGCTCTGCTCGCCCCGCCCCTCTCTTCTCGCTGTGGAGTGACGAGCCTGTTTACTTTAGCCCCATTTAGCCGCGTTTAGCCGCTAAACTTGCTAACTAGCACATTATTAGGAAAGGCGATCGCAAAGATTCATAAAAAAACCCCTTATACTCACTTCTGCTGTAAGTGAAACTGGATCACGAATGATTTGCGCGAACATAGACGGATATATGTAGATCGGGAGGCGCATTCCCTTCACAAACAAACGTAATCCACTGCATCTTCAGCAGCTCAGATGTCGGGAGTAAATGACGACCACTATGTTCATTATTACATCCAGTAGCACAACACCTCAATCGCTCAATTCTTGTCTAACTTACATCCCTGCTTCGGCATCAAAACATGGAGGTTGTACTTTTACAACTGATCTGAGTTAAGACGCTAATGTCAATCAACTATCGTGGGAGCGGCCTCTGTCGGTGTGATGCAGCAACGGCAGGCATCTGAGAATGGCTCGATTTCGAAAAGCAGATATTATTTTTACAGATCAATTAAAAACCACTGCACGGACTTATCATTATAGGGTAGATTTGTACATACACTGCCAACACACATTAATGTTCAAACAGCATGTAAAAGTGAACTTAGCATCCGATGACCCCTTTAATCAGACGTGGGCTTTCTCTGGGAATCCCCACCCATCCAACTGTGTTTCAGCTTTTATAGCTTTTTATGGTGATATCAATGCTAGAGATACCATTTACATTTAGATTTTCTGATGCTTTTCCTCAGAAATTGTTAATATTCAGTGGGCAATTACCTAAAATACAGTGTGTCCTAACATAAGCACCACTGGCCCAGCATAATGACTTCATCCACATTTGTCAAATGGGTGTTCTCAGAGCTCTGTCAGTCTGGCTCCAGGCAAAATATTATTTCAGCCATCAAATCCATTCCTTGTCATCATCTATCATCTGTCCCTGCTGCTATTAAAAATCAGGCCAGTGCCACTGCTACAAATTGGTTGCAAATGCCAGTGTTTCCCTGGAGCCAGTCTAAGGGCTTTGGGCTGCTTTGATCGCTTTGTTTGGAAAAGAGGAGGTGAGATGTGAATATTAGTCTATGCCAACCTTAGGGTTGCTCTGAAAGCAAATTGTTGATTTCTATACGATACCAAGCTCGTATAAATAACCATTTACATTTTTAGATGAGCTACATGTAGCCCAATGCAGCTTGACTAAATAGACTTGTACAGTATACACATGAGTAGTAGGAATACCTACTGGAAATCTACCAGTGACCTTACAGTGAACTTACTCAGGGCATCACTCCATCTGTTCATCTGTCTGAACATCAGCACGGATAAGATCTGTTCGGTCCGGCTTTAAAGACATTTGAACCAATAAGATAAGCTTTTGGGTCATGAGTTTGGAAACGGTGTTCTAAAAATGTGTGCTGCCTCAGGATGTGCTACCGGTCAAATTTTAAGTTGAGGTCCCAAGCACTAAACCTAACCATACAGCCATTCAAATATAGCGTTCAGTACAAAGAGTACAAAGAACACATTCAGTACAAGTGATATGAAACGTAATGAAAATAAATAAGAAAATGAGGAACACATATATAAATATTTAAAGTTATAATTGAGCCAAAAAAAAAGTTATTGATTTTATAACCATGATTTTTTTCTCATTTGCGAAATTTCTTTTTTTACATTTCTTTAGAATAACTGCACTTTCCTCATCTACTTTTTTGATTTATTGTATTTGTCTTATATAATACCAGTTTTTTAATATTAATTCCAAAAAAAATGAAAAGATAACAATTCTTTTAAAACAAAATTGTTTGGATTGTAGTTTGTCACTGAGGTTTTTCACATTTTATTTGAGCAAAATATCACAAAAGAGCTTGCTGAACTCCAGATTAGATCATCTGATCATCTGCATTTTTTTTTTTTTTTTTTTTTTTTTTGCAATGACGAGAAAATGTATGCACGTTTGTCGAAGAATAAGCAAAATGCTGGGCAGAAAATGTATCCTTAACGAGGAAAAAATTTAACTCTTTTTTTACGATCTCATGAAAGCTTGTCTGGATGAAATCTAGTCTCCACATGCACATTCATATCTTTGAATTGTTTTTGGTCAGCATTTAATTATACCATATATGACTGCAGAATGATCTAATGTAATATTTTAGTCATGCACATATTGGATTTATTGTCCGTTTATGGTGTTTTGTCTAATTTGTTATTTTATGTTTGTTTTTTTCCACAGATATTACTGACAGGAATGAACTGAAGTCATTTTTTGAAACCAACTGCTCACAGATTTATTTTATCTTCTATGAAAATTTCATTACACTGGAAAGTAACTTAAAGCAAAAAGGTAAGACACGTTTATCTGCTTTCTGGAGCTTAGAAAGGTCTCTTCAGCTCTGGGTCCCTGAATACCTCAAGAGTATTACTATACAAGGTTGTCATTAATCTTAGGGCTCGGCAAAAAATGTAATAAATGCTGTTTAATTCCAATTTGCCTTAAAACAATCTTGGTTCCAAGATCAATCTTTAAAATAAATTAATTCATTTGTAGCACAACTCTCATTCAGTAAGTACAATCATTTTATGTTGCATGTTAATTTTATTATAATTTTATCACACAAATCAATCAGTTTGATGCTTGGTAATGTGACTGATCACTGTAGTCACCTCAGGACAAATGGCATGCAGCACAGAGCAAGAGTGTGCCAATAATCACTTCCTCTTAGTACAGCTTTTACTACAAGTTAAAGCACAAAATAAACATGCATATCAGAACATGTTGAAGAGTACAGTACAACTTATGGAAATGATTCTTTCTCATGTAATTGCTCAATCAGTGTTTTAGCTGCAGAAGGATGTCAGTAAAACAACTTGTAAACAACATGCCACTTAACATTACATTTTCCTCAGGAAAGACTTTCAGTATCTATAGCTCATTAGCTGGTCATTAACTTGTCCGCAACGGTTGAAATGTTTGCATAAAATTCCATTTTTATTTGGCTTTTGATTTATTATATTTGTAGTTAAATAGTAATTCAATTTAATAGTTTGGACTCTATTTTAACTTCTAATATTAATGTAGCAAGCGTTCCTACTGCATATAGTTTACAGGAGGTTAGGAAATAATAACTTCATTTTACATTCACAGACAGATATAATACACACTGCATGAAAGAAAGTATCCATATAAAAAGCATAATAGGGGTACTTTAAGTTTTTTTTTCATCCACTTCTGATGATGTCCTGATAATATTGTGCATCCCTAATCCTAATATATATATATATATCGCATCTCTAATGTAATCCGTTCCAAATCAGTCATGTACTGTTAAAAATTCAATTTCAGTTTCATGCTACATTATAAAGTAGCTTGCTTAGAAAGGCAGCTCACAAAGGTTTTGGAAAAGAGCTTTTGAATAATGCATGATCCTTCCAAAAAGAAAAAAGAAACTCTACAATTCCTCAGCTTGACGTAACGGCCCTGCCTCGCTGTTGCCTGCATGCCCCCTCATGTGAAGTTAATGAGGCTTTTGTTTCTGTTGAGTCCCATCACTGACCAAAGTGGTTGTCTTGCACTGCATTCAGTGAAGGTCATCTGTCCTTCATGCTCAAACACAATTCTGCAGTATTTGTTTGAAACTCACACCTCGTCATTTCTCTGCATATCAAGCTGAGCAGTTAACTGAGTAACTTAAAGACCAGGAATTTAAATGCTGGAACACAGAATTGGAGTGCTGACATGCATCAGTGCACTATAATAACAATCTCAGCCTTCTTAAAAGGGTATAAGATGGAGCGTCACACTAAAGATAACCTGTGATGCTGTACTGGTACCAACTATAACCATATATCCCTAAGCTTTAAGCATCAATGTGCGGCTTGCCTGCAATGTTTGGTGCAGACATTGATAATGTGAAAGATGCCGTTTTTCTAAGCCTTCAGGCTTCTCATTTTTACATGATAAACTGAGCAATATTTACATTTACATTAAGCAGGCGCTTTTATTCAAAGAGTCTTACAGATGAGGATCATCACAGACAGTTTATCATAGAACTAACAGTATTCATAGTGCATAATGACAAGTTTAGTATAAACTATATCAGCAGTCTGGAGCATAGATTAAATATATGTTTTAATAGTAAATGATAAATAATTTACTTTGCTCCCACCACTGAATTATTAGCTCTTGAGCAGCAAAATCTTACCAGATTGCAGTGTGAATTGATTGTGATCATAAGCTAATATGGTGTGAAAATGCATCTTTTTTATTAAGGTGTACTGTAAGCAGATGCATATGTAAAATAGTGTGATCATCAGATTTTAAACAGCATATAAATCAAAACTGCCTGACGTCACTAAATGAAATGTAAACCCAGGAAGTGCTTGGGACTGTGAAGCTTTAGGGGTGTTGATTCAGGTGATCTACTTCATCTATGGTTTGATAATCGATCTGAATCCAATCCAGTTTTTTTTTTTTTTAGCTTTTTTTTTTAATGAAACTTACCCACATTCAAGTGTTGATAAAAAAGAATGCATGAAGCTAGAATAAAAACATGGTCACACTTTATTCTAAGGTCCAGTGCCCGGTTGCATAAAGGACCTTAAGTTTTTCCCTTAAGTATGAAACTTAAGGCATGATTTCCCCTTACCTAAGGGGATGATTTAAGTGTGTTGCATATAATCCCTTAAACACTTCCCTTACTAAAGGGAAACCGTTAAGTGTTTTACGACAGCGATTCAAGGTTTGCCGTTAAAAAAAAATCTATTGTTGCTATGGACACGTTATTTTGCAATGCAGATAGTGGTGTAAGTTTTCACAGAAAACAGTATAACACGGATAAGGAGAACAAAATATAAACCAAATATAAACGAGAAGGACCAAGCGAGACGGAAACTCAAACTGATAATTCACTCAAAACGAAAAATTCTGAAAAATCATTTTATTGAGTTTCCAAGGCGATGTGAACATTATGAAGCGTATGTTTCATTCATACTCGAAGCCGGAGGGCGCTCTTGCGCTGAAAGTCCAATCCGGACTCATAGAAGTGTTATGATGGAATACAGCAGTAATCGCTGCAGCTAAACTGAAACGTAAACACAATAAACACACGATTGCGACAATATACGGTTTATGTGTGTTTTTTAAGTTATCTCCAGGTAATACGCAGGAAAATACAGGAATAAAATATCGAATATGAATTTGTTCTCGTGTGTGACGGACTTTTGTTTGAGGTATTATGTGTGAATGTAATTTAATCAATGGTTGTATGTGAATAAATGCCCAAATTAATCTGTTTAACATATAAAGAGGACGATCGTGGATTGAATCAGCGCGCTGTTTAACACTTAAGGTGACATTTTCCATACCTTATGTTATACTTAGGGAAATGACAGCTAAGGGGCTTTATGCAACACTTAAAGGGGTTTAAGGGATACTTAATAGAAATTCTAAGGGTCTATGACGTTTCAACTAAACAAACCCTTAAGTGACATTTAAGGGATATTTTATGCAACGCCCTTAAGTGTAAGGGAAACATAAGGGCGATCTTAAGGGAAAATTACACTTAAGGTGCTTTATGCAACCGGGCACAGTTCTTTTGTCTTAATAAACTCCTAATTTGTTGCTTATTAGTAGTTACTAAGGTAGTTGTCTGGTATTGGGTTGGATTAGGGATGTAGAATGTGGTCATGCAGAATAGCTGCTTTACTAATAAACAGCCAATTTGTTAATAATAGGCATGCTAATAAATAACTAATTAATAGTGAAAATTGTTCCCTGTCCTAAAGTGTTACCAAAAATTTTTCTTTTCTTTCTTTTGACATATTGTTTAGCTATTCATACAGCAAAATATTCTGGCTAGCAACATTTTTAAAAATGTTGCAGGGAAAGAGTTAACTGTAGTCAGTACTACAACAACAACAACAACGTTTATTTATAGAGCACATTTAAACACAACCAAGGTTGACCAAAGCGCTTCACAAAGAACAAAACAAATAAAATAAAAGGAAAACCAGAGAATCAACAGACAAATAAAATCAATGGAATACCACAGGAAACATGCTAAGAATTGTTACAAGCCAGGGTAAAAAATATGTCTTAAGATAGAATTTAAAAATACTAATAGAGGGGGCATGTCTGATAAAAGGAGGAAGGCTGTAGCATTCGCAGTAGCGAAAGCACGATCACCGCGATTTTTAAGTTTAACTCTCTGAACTATGAGCAGGCCAAGGTCACAAGATCTCAAGGTTCTAGAAGGGGAAGCAGTAAATCGGTTAACCATTGAGGCGCCAGGTTATGGAGAGCTTTGTAAACAAATAACGATGAGACGAGATGTTACGAAGTCATGGATAGCTGTTTCGAAGTTTTTCCGAGATAGAAAATGTTTAACTTTACTGAGAAGACGAAGTTGGTAAAAACATGACTTGACTACAGCTGAAAGCTGTTTATCAAACTTTAAGCTAGAGTGAAATAGAACGCCCAAGTTCCTGGCACACTGTGTATTACACGTATTGAGGAAGCCAAAATCAAAATTAAAAACAACATTTTCATTAGGACCAAACAGAATATCCGATTTCTTTTCTTTCAGAAAAAAAAAAAAAAAAAAAAAAAAAAAAAAAACCTTGAAAGCCATAACTTAAGTTCATTTAGGCAATCTAACAAGAGCTGAAGAGAATACTTATTATTATGCTGTAGAGGAAGATAAAGCTGGGTATCATCAGCATATAGATGAAAAGAGGAAAACAGAAACCAGAGGGAGCAAGTACATAGAAAACAACACCGGGCCAAGGATTGAACCTTGAGGAACACCACACTCAAGAGGAACATCAGAAGAACAATAATGTCCTAAACAAACAGAAAAACACCTATTTGACAAATAAGAGCAAAACCACTGTAAAACCGTGCCACGAAGTCCAACACAAGACTCCAGGCGTGACAGAAGAATGCTGTAGTCTACTAAGTCAAATGCACACCTTAGGTCTAAGAGGACAAGAGCCACAAGTTTCCCTAAATCTGTCTCAAGAAATATGTCATTTAAGACTCTTAACAGGGCTGATTCAGTGCTATGTAAAGCTTTAAAACCTGATTGAAAGACTTCATTAATAGAGTTATCTGACAAGAAGGTTTGTACAACTTTCTCCATAATCTTTGAAATAAAAGGAAGATTTGAAATGGGCCAAAAGTACTACAGAACTTCAGTACAAATCAATTTTATAAAGATAAACATGTTTTGGAATAAAATATATTGAGAAAAATATAGCAAGATTATTAGAGTGTGTTGGCATGTTTGGTTTGATTAAAACAATGCTGCCATTCGAACCCGCTAAAAAGATGGGTCTTGGTCCGCTTCCAAACAAACTCTGGTGTGGTTCGAATGAAATATGAAAACAACAAGAACCAAATACTTCTAAACGAACCAAAAACAGGAAGTAATGACAAGATGCGACGCTATGCGACATGATTTCATGAAGGGAAGAAGTGGTGTATCCAAAACAAAATGAGCAGAGGGCAACGAGGAGGTAAAGTGCCTTTTATGAGCTTTTTGTGAGTTTGCAGGTGGTGAAAATAAAATCATATACACGTAAAAATGAGGATGCTTAGTCCAGCAGACAGCATTAGGTGTATTCGTCTTAAAGTGGTGCTGTGCAGACAGATCAGTGAATGGGTACTTTGATGGCATACACTTGCCTATACTTTAAGCTGCTTTAAAGGAGAAGTCCACTTTCAAAACAAAGATTCACATATAATGTACTCATCCCCTTGTCATCCAAAATTTTTATGTCTTTCTTTCTTCAGTCGTAAAGAAATTATGTTTTTTGAGGAAAACATTTTAGGATTTTTCTCCATATAATGGACTGATATGGTGCCCCGAGTTTGAACTTCCAAAATGCAGTTTAAATGCAGCTTCAAACGATCCCAAATGTGGTTGTAAACGATCCTAGCCGAGGAAGAAGGGTCTTATCTAGGGAAACGATCGGTTATTTTCATTAAAAAAATTACAATTTAAATACTTTTTAATCTCAGACCAAATGAACCAAACTGCAAGTGTGAACAAAGTGTGTCTTTAAGTAAACATTTAAAATGAATGCAGCTGAACTTGACCTTGCTAATCTGAATGTGTAACTACAGTAATACGGTATTACAGTAATAATTTGCAGTTAGCTCAATTTGTTAATATTACAGGGCTCCAGGCAAAAAAAACAAAAAAACAAGTAAGGAGCCATTGGAACCTATAAGAAACAAACTTAGGTGCCAAATTATTTTTTTTTAGGTGCCATAGAATAAATGTGTTTTATTTATTTATTTATTTATTTATTTATTTATTTTTAACACTTTACATTGAATTTCTCAGCATATTAATCCGGTAAACCATGTAGATGTCCTGGGAACTAAGGTTCACTTAAGGTGGGAACTAAACATCTTTTCCGAATTTAAACTATATACAGTCACAAAGGATTGTTTATTACACAGAATCTGTGCCAATATCATGGACCATAAGCATCGCTGAGTGTATTTTGGGTTACTTCTTAACGCATCCTACAAATGTTGTCATATGTCTTTCACACATCCAGTTGTTTTTTCTTCATTAGTAAAATGCAATAGGAGGTGTTGAATTTTATCTTTAGCTTATTGCATTCTTTCTTATCATGTAGACAACAGGTTAAATAAATATGCAATAGCGCATAAATATAGCAAAATGCTCCTCTTTATAATTATTTTTCTAGCTGACTGATGAGTTTATGGATGCTAAATGGTTATTCTAAGGTAAATGTATTGTTACGTGGCATTGTTTACAAGCCTTACATTTTTTTCTGCAGTTTGAAACACCGAGCAATTACATGAGACATTTCAGTACATGTACATCAGGCTCTCTTATAATATAGCCAACTTTTGATGTTAATTCATGTTCATTTCATAGCCTACTATAGTAGTAAAGAGAAAGATATAATAATAAAAAACTTTGTGTGCCGTAGTTTACACAGTACTGGCGGGGAATGTGCATTGATTTTATTAAATATACTTTATTAAATATGTTACGTGGTTTAGTTTGATAGGTTAGCTGTTTTTGTGGTGTTCAGAGAAAGCACCTCCGCAGCGCATTCTTAAAGGAGAACTCCACTTCCAGAACAACAGAGCAACAATTCACAAATAATTTATTCACCCACTTGTCATCCAAGATGTTTATGTCTTTCTTTCTTCAGTCGTGAAGAAATTATGGTTTTTGAGGAAAACATTTCAGGATTTTTCTCCATATAATGGACTTCATTGGTGCCCTGATTTTGAACTTCCAAAATGTAGTTTAAATGCAGCTTCAAAGGGCTCTAAACGATCCCAGCCGAGGAAGAAGGGTCTTATCTAGTGAAACAAAAAAATTTTGTATACTTTTTAAGCACAAAATCTCATGTAGCACAGGCTCTGGGATGCGCATCCACGGTGCTGCGTACTAGTGAATCACGTCGAAAGGTCACACGGAACGTAGGCGGAACTACAGACCCAGTGTTTACAAAGCAAACACGCAAAGACTAAGAAAGTGCAAGTAAGTCAAACGCTGTTTACAAACAAAAAGCTACAACGATGTCAGACAATTCTGAAGTTGTAGGAGAAAATAAGATGGAGTTTTTCGCCATACTCTACCTTTTTTAGCCAGAGTACATAGACAATGAACTTAGACGTGATTCGTAGTAGTGATGGGAAGTTCGGATCATTTTACCGACTCAGACCTTTGAGTCTCGTTCAGCAAAATGAACAAATCGTTTTTCGAGTCATTTCGTTTATTTAGTTCATTTTAGCAAAATATAATTAAAATGTTACATGTTACTTCCCTAACACATCTATTGCTTACACAAACGTTGATCACACTACAAACAAGACAAAACTATAATGCTATAAGAAACAGAAAAGATTAATTCATTGTTTACCTGGGTCTTTAGTCTATGATTAGCTCACCTCACCTCTTATCTGACAAGTTTTCGGGTTTGAGTCGTTCATCACGTGACAGCCACATAAGCTTAAGCAATGCAGTGTGAGCCGGAAAAAGAGTTGATTAGTTCATCTCTAGAATCTTCGGATTTGAGTCATTCGTTCATCACGTGATGCCCCATAAGCTTAACGAACGACTCGAAAAACCTGAAGACTCAAAACAGGTGAACTAATTCCAGTACAGAACCTAATAGGATGTTGCACATGCGCGACTGAACTAATCACTCCCCGAGATGACTCGTTCTTCCCAAATCACATTAAAGATTTGTTCAAAATGAACGAATCGGTCAAGAACGACCCATCACTAATTCGTGGCATTATGGACGCGCATCCCAGAGCCTGTGCTACACCAGCTTTTGTGCTTAAAAAGTATACAAATTTTTATTTTTCAAAAAAACAAAAGACCGAACATTTCACTAGATAAGACCCTTCTTCCTCGGCTGGGATCGTTTAGAGCCTTTGAAGCTGCATTTAAACTACATTTTGGAAGTTCAAGATCAGGGCACCAGTGAAGTCCATTATATGGAGAAAATTCCTGAAATGTTTTTCTCAAAAACCATAATTTCTTTACGACTGAAGACATGAACATCTTGAAGACATGAACATCTTGGTTGACAAGGGGTTAAGTAAATTATTTGTAAATTGTTGTTCTGGAAGTGGACTTCTCCTTTAACATAAGAGTAAGACACAGTCATTTCTGCTTGCTGCAATGAATCGCTGTTTTTCTGCACTAAACATGTGAATTTTGTCAAGATATTTTCAGAGATGATAGACAAGGTGTTATAGAATAATAATTTCACGAAAACCTAATTTTAACAAAAAGATTGGCATTAGACCTATTTTTAGAATTTCCTGAAAACGTCCCAGCACGACATCCGACAGGTTTTCCCAGATGTCACCGCAAATGTAGAGCTAACCACAGCAAAAGCACAAGCCTGTGTGAATAAACAATAATGAAGGGTGAATGTAAAATGGCACATTAACTAATTCTATTGCTTTTCTTTCAGGGAACAAATCTCAACGGGAGGAGCTGGACTCCATCCTCTTTATTTTTGAAGTAAGTCTTAATGTGCTGCTCAGTGTTGTTTGTTGCTGTTGAGTTGTTAAACAGCTGAGCTGTAGGTATCTGCGGATCTGTTTATGTCTGCTTCACCTGCAGCTCTGAAGTGGTTTTGAGCTAAAGATGTTTTTGTGCTGCTCTGCCCAGAGCAGGTTTTTCCACTCTCTCTCCTGCTTTTCCTGGAGGTGCCGTCCTCCCTGTGTCTTTTCCTGCCTGGCTGAAAAGTAGACACTAGTTTGCAATACAAATAGGCAGGCAGGGCATTCTCTGGTTTCATTTGCTCAGGGTGGTGACACTCTTTCTTTTTTAGGAAAAATTATGTCTTGGTGTGAGAAGAGAGTTTGTGTTGCATAAACAGAAGTTGACTGGAAAGGTGACTCTGGGGAAAAATGCCTTTTATATGTTTCATGAAAATTTAAGTTTAATGATTATATTCTGATTGGGAAAAAGCTGACTGGGCTACAACACAATAGTCTATTGTTAAGGTATTTGTTAGGATCTTTTGTTTTTAATATTGCTTGTTGCCATTCTTTTGCTCAGTTGATTAATAGTCGGCCAAACAGTACTGTCGGATGATTCATCTGCATTGTTGTCACATTTGTTTTTCGTTGTCTACTGGTGTCCTTAGACACCTGCCGAATTAATTGACAAGCTGATCTAGTTTTAAGCCACTATTGTTTGTATAATGATAGAAACTGTATAATTACAGATAATCTTTCTAATTGTTCAGTTGTGTTAAAACACTGACAGTTTCTGAGGACAAGTATTGTTTACACATTATTTGTCTACTCCAGTCATCAAGTCAAGTTCTGTGCTCATGTCAACAAAACTTAAAAAAAAAAAGCTGATTTGCGATTTTTGCACACTTAAGCCCACAGTATACTTCAGTTTTGATGTGTACATGCAGCCTTTCAAAAAAATATTTGATTGTGTGTTCGCATACACAGGCAGGTGACGCATATTTGCTAGACAGTTTTGTCTTCGCCCAATGCCTGTGTTGTTTGTCTTCAAGAGTGATGACTGATAAAGTTTCACTGTAGTCTTTTAAACTAGAGTTTCTCCTAACATTCTTGTTGTTGTGTCGTTGTTTACACACATGTAAGAAGAGGTTAGAAACAACAGGTTTCAACGTACTTTGCTGACAGCCAAATTTATGTTACATGCTAGAATACACTCATATCCCAAAGTATGCTTTGGGCTTTATTTTGAATAATTAAAAATATTTCATCTGAAAACCTGCTGAGTTTATCATGTAATCTTACTATGTACTATTTATTATGTGCTGCAATGGAAAGTAAACTTTGAGAGTGAAACATCAGCTCTTCCATAGTAAGGCCACAGATAAGCGATATTCAAATTCAGATATTCAGTTGAAAAATCAGCTAGAAAGATTATATTAGCATCACTGGCATTCTAGTTTCATTACTATGCTTTGGGACAAGCAAATTCTATTCTCGCATACTATTTGGGGTGTATAGTTAACTTAAAAAAAGAGTTTCTATAGGTAGTTTGGTGGTGTAAATTGGGTCCAACTCCTTCAGAGTCTGGGCAAGTTGCGTGTTTTTTTTTTTTTTTTTTTTTTTTTTTTTTTTTTTTAAATAAGCCTCTTATGTTTATCAAGGCTGCATTTATTTGATCAAAAATACAGGAAAAAAAGTGATGATACGAAATGTTATTACAATGTAAAATAGTGTTTTTTGTTTTAATATACTTCAAGATATAATTTATTCCTGTGAAGCAAAGATGAATTTTCATCAGCCATTACTCCAGTCTTAAGTGTCACATGATCATTCAGAAATCATTCTAATATGCTGATTTATTATTAGAATTATCTATGCTGGCAACAGTTTTGCCGCCAAATATTTTTTTTGGAACCTGTGATACTTTTTTCAGGATTCTTTTATGTTCAAAAGAACAGTATTTCTTCAAAATATAAACCTTATTTAACAATAGTTTAGATAAGTTTTTGCTAGCACTCTTTTTAAATCCATTTAAAGGAGAAGTCCACTTCCAGAACAAAAATTGACAGATCTTTCTTTCTTCAGCTGTAAAGAAATTGTTTTTTGAGGGAAACATTTCAGCATTTTTCTCCATATAATGGACTGGTACGGTGCCCTGATTTTGAACTTCCAAAATGTAGTTTAAATGCAGCTTCAAATGATCCCAAATGCAGTTGTAAATGATCCCAGCTGAGGAAGAAGGATCTTATGTAGCGAAACGATCGGTAATTTTCATAAAAGTAACACAATTGATATACTTTTTGATGTCAAACGCTCGTCTTGTCTCGCTCTGCCTGAACCGTTTTTTTTTTTTTTTCTGGTTCATGACAGTTAGGGTATGTCAAAAAACTCCCATCTCCTGTTCTCCTTCAACTTCAAAATTGTCTTTATATCTCTGTTTTACCTTTTTTGTTAAGGGTGTTTGATCTTTGCATGTTCACTTTGCAAAGACTGGGTTGGTACTTCTGCAGTGATGTAGTATGATTTTGAAATTATTTTTGAAGTTGAGGGAGAAAATACGATCAGAGTTTTTCGACATACACTAACTGTCTTGAGCCACAATACACAGAGTTCAGGGAGAGAAAGACAAGACGAGAAATTGAGATTAAAAAATATTTAAATTGTATTTTTTTAAATGAAAATAACTGATCGTTTCAATACATAAGACCCTTCTTTCTCGGCTGGGATCGTTTACAACCGCATTTGGGATCGTTTGAAGCCGCATTTAAACTGCATTTTGGAAGTTCAAAAATTGGGGCACCGTACCAGTCCATTATATGGAGAAAAATCCTGAAATGTTTAACTCAAACATAATTTCTTTACAGCTGAAGAAAGAAAGACATGAACATCTTGGATGACAAGGGGGTGAATACATTATCTGTAATTTTTTGTTCTGGAAGTGGACTTCTCCTTTAACACATCCTTGCTGAATAAAAGTATTCATTTAAAGTAGTAAAAAAAAAAAGAAAGAGTAACAATTTCTGATGCCAAACTTTTAAAAGGGTAGTGAATATTGTTAGAAAAGATGTCTATTTTAAATAAATGCTTATCTTTTTAACTTATTATTCATCAAAGAATCCTGAAAAAAAAAAAAAAAAAAAAAAAAAAAAAGTATCACAGGTTCCAAAAAAATATTAAGCAGCACAACTGTTTCCAGCACTGATAATAAATCAGTATGTTAGTCTGATTTCTTTTCTTAAGGATCATGTGACACTGAAAACTAGAGTAATGATGCTGAAAATTCAGCCTTGATCACAGGGACTTTAATGTATATTTAAATAGAAAAATGTTATTTCACATTATAATAATACGTTTTACAGTATTACATTTTTTTTCTGTATTCTTGATCAAATTACACACCCTTGATGAGCATAAGAAACTGCTTTAAAAAACATTAAAAATCTTACTGATCCCAAACTTTTCAATGGCAGTGTATTTCCTCCTACTTAAGGGTGTTTAGAAAATACCAGTTGTAGCGGATTGTGCTTCCCTTAAAGGGATAGTTCACTCAGAAATGAAAATTACTCCATGATTTTCTCACCATCAAGCCATTCTAGGTGTGTATGACTTCCTTCTTTCAGACGAATATTTTTGTATTTTGAAGCTTTAAAAAGTGCATAGTTAGTATACCATACAGCTCCAGGGGTTTAATAAAGACCTTCTAAAGCGAAGCAATGTGTTTGTGTAAGAAAAATTTCAATATTTCAAACTTTATAAACTGCTAACTGTTGTACACATGCTCATAAGAGAATGGCGTTCCAGCGGATGACGTCGGACGTAGGCATAGCGTAATTTCTGGTGTGAAGTGACAAACGTGGAGGCGCAGAGAGAGCAAAACAAAACATGGTCACGAATTAGAAGTACAGAACGAGAATTGGTAAAGTGTCAGAAGATTTCAATATAAGCCGAGAGGAAACCGGTTTTGCTTTGCTGTAAACAAAGTTGGTTCTCGCAGGACTAGCATATAGAGATTATGGTTTATAAAGTTTTAAATGTTGACATTTTTCTTACACAAATGCATCAGTTCACTTCAGAAGGCCTTTATTAACCCCCTGAAGCCATGTGGAGTAATTTTTATAATGGATGGATGCACTTTTTGGGGGCTTCTCAAATCCAATCCCAAATACCAATCACTGCCATCAGCTTGGAAGAGCCAGGCCATTGTTTTTTTTAAATAACTCCGATTGTATTCGTCTGAAAGAAAAAAGTAATAAACACCTAGGATGGCTTGTTGGTGAGTAAATGATTGGGTAATTTATATTTTTGGGTGAATTAGCCCTTTAGTTCGGAGGCCATGCTGATTTTATATGAAGATGTTCTGATGATTCCTGAACTCAAAAAAAAAAAAGAAAAAAAAAAAAGACCCATTTAGATAAACTATGTAAAACTACTATAACAACTGTATATAGTTGTGTAATTTAAGAATGATACACCTAAAGGATAAGAGGTAAGCAAAAAAAAAAAATGTCGGCCGCAAAAAAAGAACCTTGAAATATCTAATCATGGCTGACTTATGAAGGTGCACTTTTTTTCTTGACAGTAAATGAGAAGTGTGGACTGTGCTCAAATCGAACATCTCATTAGCTTGAAAATTTCTTACAAGCTTTTCACGTTGGCATCAGCGTGCTGTGACTGTGTGGTGGAGCGCCTGCGTACAGCAACAGCAGGAGAGGAGCCATTAGTAGACTCACGCTGTGGCAGCACCACACTGTTAATGCAGCATGAAAGCTTCACAACCTCCATCTTACACAGGCCCGTCTCCACCGGCACATCCTCATTCCTCTCTTGTCCCTCATCCTGTGTCACAGCCCGTCCTGTCATGGCTGCTGTTTTGTGTTGTGACCGTGCTGGAAGGGATTACGGCAAACACCTCCATGTGGTGGGTGTCTGACCCCCTTTTTTATGGGTCGGCAGAGGAGAGATGATCGCTCGGGCTGCTGTCAGGCAGGGGGTGTGGGGGGGCTGGTATTGTTCTCTTCCTCCTCCTCCTCCTCTGTGCCTCTCTCTTTGTGTCTGGCACCATCGAGACATCTAGCACAGTTGTGGATTATGGTTGCAATCTCCTGTGTGTGAATATGTAGTAAGTGCACTTTCAAAAGCACACGCACATGTTTCATTAATGTGTAAGATGAAGATTATGTTTGATGACACAGCACCAGGGTTATTATCATTAACTAAAACTAAAACTAAAACAATAAAACACATCTGCACACTGCAGATGCTGATATAAAAAACACTGACAACGAAAACTGTACGTATATAAACTACAGTACCTGTTTTCAGATTATAAAGTGATTCATTTTTTGACTAGATGCAGGAATAATAGAGAAAGAACAGCATTATGCATTATGTTTGTCAAGGCTGTGAGGATGCTAACATATGAAGAGTTCAGATCCAAAACAAGCATGTCATTGAATCATTCATTCAGGAGATTTTAGATTTCAAGTCTTAATGAAGTGAGACACTGACTCCTTCATTGAATGTTTTTTTTTTTTTTTTTAATTATTTTGTTTAAATGAATATATGCTTTTAAAAGACATAAGCAATGCACAGTTTGTCAGAACCACTAATAAATTACGTTATTTTGTTTAGTTTTCTAATCTTTTTTTTCTCCAGAATCATGAGAGAATCATGGTCTCTAATTGATTAAAAACAATTGGGATTCTCAATTTATCCAGAATCGTGAAGCTGTTGTTTAAATGTTGTTTATTACTGCATATAATTCATTAAAATGGAAGTTTAATTTCATAGAGTTCAAACTACATTTTTATTTTTTTATTTTTTTATTTTTTTTTTGCATTTTGTCTTTTTCAGCTGAATAAAAGACTATTTTACCTATATATTTCATCATTGAGGATTTCTTAAGAAAAGTTTAAAAATCTCATGTCATCTCGTTCTCGTGAACCCAGTCTCGTGTCTCGTCTCGTCTCGTGGGATCACAATCACACCCCTACATATATATATATATATATATATATATATATATATATATAGTTGCAACTGAAATAATTAACCCGCCCCCCCCCACAGGAGTACTTTAGAAATACAAGCTTTTCTGAAGATCCAGGACTTCATAAATATTGCATCTACAACAGTTTACTGGCATATTATAATATGAATATTAAATGTAATGTTTTTGAGTTATAGGATGTATCCATAATACAGCTATGTTACAATTATTCAACCCCTATTCAACACTGTTGTTTTAAGTCACTTATGTTAATGGTAGAGAACAAAATTGTCTTAAGTTAAGCCTTTAGAAACTCTATTAAAGGACAGAATTAGCTTGGGCTGTTACACATACATACATTTAGCCCATGCATGTGCTGAAGTTGAGTAGTAAATATTTTAAAGTCAACAGAGCTCTCACCAAAGGTATAGAGAAGAAACAGAGAAGAAATAGTTTTATTATATTAGAAAGTTTAAGGCTACATGAAGATTTCCAAGACATTAAAAGTTCCTAGAGACACAGCTGGCAGCCCTACTCTTTAGTTTAATGTGTGTTGTACCAGAAAACCTTTGAGGGTGTTGAACAAAAAAAGCACAATATCATAAAATGTTTGATCAGAGCAACTGAGAAAAAACCTGCAGTGTACAGTCAAAGACTTGCAAGAAGACCCAACAAAGGAGGAACAACATTTCAATGCAGAGTGTAAGATGAACACAAGTATGGCCTTCATGCTGAGACATCTTGCCGAATACTACTTTTGACCAAGGAGAACAAAAAGGCTGACTTGAACATGCCAAAATTCATTTGGATGGACCTGTAGAGTTCTGGAAGAATGTTTTTTGTGGAGTGATGTGACCAAATTGGAACTTTTTGGACCCATGGATCAGTGTAATGTATGGTGCAAAAAAGGCAAAGCTTTAAGCAGAAGAACACCATCTCCATCATCAAACATAAAGGTGGATCAGTCCTGTTATGGGGTTGTTGTACTGCAGCAGGAAGTGTGGATGGATTCTTTGAAGTATCAGGCCATTTTGGCAAGAATTGTGATGCTTTTGGTGCAAAAACTGAAGCTAATGATCAATGGACTTTCCTGCAGGACAATCATCCCAAGGTATACATCCAAATCTACTTATGCTTGGTTCAGGGATCAGTCATAGAATGTTGTTGAGTGTCCTGTTCAGTCTCCAGATTTAATTCTCATTGAAAATATTTGGGTGAATTTGAAGAAAGCAGTGGCAGAGTGAAATCCAAAGATTGCCAGTAATCTGAAAGCTTTTTGAGGCGAGGAATGAGCCAAGAGTACAGTAGAGAGGTGACAGAAGCTTTTAAGCACTTACAGGCAGTGTTTATTGGTGGTTTTAAAGAACGAAATATTCTGCACCAAATTGTACTTTTGGGGGTTGAATAATTTTGAACATGAACATTTAGAGCCAACTTTTAATTTTTATTTATTTAGTTTTTTCATTATTCATCAACTTACGTTCTCAAAATTACTAAAATGTGCATTAATAAATTTTCTTTAACAGTGTATTGAAGCCTTTGTTGAATTAAAAAAAAAAAAAAAAAAAAAAATGCAGCGAAATGTCTTGCAGGTCAAAGTGGTTGAATAATTTTGATAATTCTGAAAAAAAAAAAAGCAATATATATATATATATATATATATATATATATATATATATATATATATATATATATATATATATATATATATATATATATATATATATATTTGTAAACATCGTGTACGTGCACGTGTATCATGGCTGCAGAAAACCGAGGAGCAATAGCAAAATAGTTAGATTTAAAAAGATTATAGATTATATTGATTTGATGTCATTTTCAAAATGTTCTCTGCATATTACAAGAGCTTGTCACCCAGTGATAAGCACTGTTATTCAGCGAAATTGACTTTAGATAGTGGGATAGTTTTACAGATCCGAAACAGGGATGACGTTTTTTGTGGGCGGTTCAAGTGGCAGTCTATGGAGTAATGGTTAGATTTTTATTTTTTAAAATTCTGACTTTATTCTCGCAATTCCTAGATTGTATCTCACAATTCTAATAAGGAAAAACTTGTCATTCTCTCATTTCCCCTCGGCTTAGAATAGGAGTTTATATCCCACACTTCTGGCTTTTTCCCCTCAGAATTTACAAACTCACTGTTTTTGAGTTAAATCGAGTTATAAAGTCCAAATTAGGGGATATAAGCTTGAATTTGTAAGGGGAAAAAAAGTCAGAATTGTGAGATTAAATAAATATTATGAAAAATGTTAATAGTAATAGGTTTAAATAATATTTCATGCTATAACTGTAGGGCTAATACATTACGTCCCCTATAAAACAGCATATGTGAATATTATGTAGACCTATTGTTTAAATCAAATTTATGCTTTAAAAGTAGAGTAATCATAGCAGTTTTCATCCATAGTATGTCCGTTTAAAAGTCTACATTTAGCTTCAAATGGCGTGTTTGATGACGGTATTCTATAAAATTTATTTGCATTCCGATTTTGACATCAAAAGGCACATAAATATATATTTTTCTCTTATTCCATGGATTTTACCCATTTACCTCCACTTGTTACCAGTGTTTTGTTGCAACCACTTTGTGCGCGCAGCTGCAAGTGACGTCACTGTGACGTCTACTCCAAATTGGGCTATAGAGAAAGAGAAAACAAACAAACAAAAAATTATTAAATAATAAAAACTGTAATATATCAATGCATAGTACAACATCCTGTTATTGTTTTAGCACAAACATATAAATGCACAAAACAGTGTATCCAACCTATATCAGCCTAGTTAAGGTGCATTCACAATCACAACATTTTTCAAAGTAACCTGTGGTGGTGATTGGCAGTGTTCAGCAGTTTTATGGAAATGCACAGCAATACGACCACTGTCAGTTAAGAATACTACAGCGACCGACTTGGGAACCACCAGAAATGTAAATATGCTAACACATCTTAAGCCAAAGTTTCTGTGCAAGCCAAGATGTTTTGATGGTAGCTTGGTTTTTCACTCTGGGTCACATACCCTTAGTTGTTAAAATCACAACTCTATATTGAAAATATATTTTGAATCTGCATCACCCAGAATTTCAGCTTTCAGTGTGGACAGCCAAATAATGTGTTGCTAAAAACATGTCGTGTTGAACCTATTTAGGACATGCTGGTGCTGTTATTCCATGTGCAGTGAAATCGGGGCATGGCTGCATTTCATCTGGCTTTGTCATGCATTGCAGCACTGCACAATAAACAGATCAACTTTCTCCCCTTTCTTCCGGCTCAATACAGCCACTACGGTCTGTAGTTAACTCGAGCATTCTTTTGTCTCCAGCGCACACTGATCCTGGCTGCTCATGAAGCTCCTTGGATGATGAATGAGAGCACTGTTATCACCCTTGATAGTCATTAGCTTAAGGCAGTTCCTTTGGCATCCAGATGGGCACATAATGGCGGCTTCCTCTCCGCCCGCAGCTCACTGTGAGCTGCCCACAGACCCATCTCCCGCTCGCAGGTGCCACACACACACACACAAACACACAAAGAGCCTCTTATGGCAGGAGGGAGATGGTTGGCGCAAACAAGACACATTTGCATGGCGTTTCCATCTCCTCTTAAAGCGGTCCTGCCGAAACATCTCTCTTAAGAGCCGCATGAAATCTGAGATCTTAGATTCGAATCGGCACAAAGTGTTAGCTAATGAAAAAACAAGACTTCTGTGGAACACAAAAGGAGACATTTAGCATAATGTCCATGCTACTCTCTTTTATAGAATAATAATAATGGGAGCAGACGCTTTGGAAGCATCAATGAATGAATGCACCACGTTCTAAGAGTTCCAAAGTCATATGACTTGATATCTTTCTGTCTTAACCAAGAGGCTGTCTGACTGACATTTAAAGTGACCAATCACAGTCATTTTGTCGAGCGTCATGTTTGGGGAAACAGGTGTGCAACCAATAAATGATTCATTCACAGACATCGTCTTTGGTTGTCCAGAATGTTTTGTCAAGTAATCCAGTGAACTTGACAGCTGTCTTCTTTCATGAGGGGGACTGGCATCACTATGGCTTTGTTTTCAGGCAGACGTTATAGAACACGACGCACAAGCCTCCCGAGAATCCTGTAGAATACAATCAGATGACTTTGAAACACCCAAAGTGGATGATTAATCGACTAATTGTCAATTATTTTACTGATTAATCAGTAGACTTTAATTGATTTTATTGTTATACATATTTTAACAAATAAAATAAAGGTAATCACGTCAGCTTTTGATCATATTATGTGATTACAATTATTATACAAATTAATTTATGCAAATAAATATAGTTGGTACACAAAATGAGATGACAGACAGAGAACCTCTCTCACATCATTCTGCCTAACATCTCCTTTTGTAAGTCGTATGGATAAGAAATGAAATAAAGGTAAATGGTCAGATGTTTTTTTTTTTTTTTTTGGATAAAGTATTTTATTCACAACAGAATCTCTCTTAAAATACCTTATAGGGTTATGATAATCAAAACAGTCCTGATGCTAGATCACGCTTTGATCTCTGCAAACCAGATTATGACTTTAATGATATTTTTTACTTTATCATTAGCTTGCTCCACACTGAGCTGCTTTATAACTGAAAGTCAGGTTGTAATTCTAACTGAAAGTGACACTGGTTCTGGTTTTTCATGTTTAAAACTGTAAAGCTGCTTTATTTAAGGCTATCTGTTGCATAAAGTACTAGAAATAAATGAATGTGAATAAATGTGACATGACTTTACTGGATTACCGTACTGCAGAGCTCTTGCAAACATCAACATTATTTGTAATCAGATCGTAAATGCTACTTTTATACCGCTGTCAGTTTTTCTTGTGTTCATTTCGTTATTGAGAGGGAAATGCACAGTATGTATTTACGCCTTCATCCAAACGCTGCTCAGGTTTGTTTGCTGTGCTTTTCTTGAATTGCATCCAGGACAGGGTTTCCAGGTTTTCACAACAAAACCCACCCAATTGCTACTCAAAACTAGCCCAAAACTGGCCCAATCATGTTTTAAAAATCGTATTCTGGGGGATAAAATACATCTTTTTTGGAGAGGTTTCAGGTGCTAAATATCACCTTATTGGGGTCGATTCAACCAACGAACATCAAAAACAACCTGCGGCAACAGTGTTAAAGTGGCCCAGTTCTGCGGGAAAACAGCAGACTTGGCAGCACTGATCCAGGAGGGCAGAATTACAGTCGTGTGCTACAGCGCCACACTGATCAAACTGCATAATTGCAGGCTCTTACATTAGGTCATATGACATCCAACAACTACATGACAACAAAAATATTTGTCGCTAATTTTTTATTGCAGACGTTGTTGATAATGTCAACTAATCGTTGCAGCCATAATCCCTACTCTAAATCATTGTATTGAAAAAATTTAGCAAATGCATAATACAGGTGTGTTTTTTAATTACAATTGTGATTCTGGACCACAAAACCAATCATAAGTAGCACGGACATATTTGTAGCAATAGTTAACAATATATTTTATGGGTCAAAATGATTCATTTTTGTTTTATGACAAAAATCATTAGGATATTAAAGGGGTCATCAGATGCAAAGTTCACTTTTACATGTTGTTTGAACATTAATGTGTTTTGGCAGGGTATGTACAAATCTTACCCTATAATGTTAAAATCCATGCAGTGGTTTTTAATAATCTGTAAAAATAATGTCCCCTTTTTCAAATCAAGCCATTCTCAGATGCCTGTCGGTGTGGCGTCACACCAACAGAGGCCGCTCACACGATAGTTGATTTACATGAGCATCTTACCTCAGACCTGTCTTACATCAGCTGTAACAGTTCGACCTCCATTGTTCGATGCCGGAGCAGGGATGTAAGTTAGACAAGACTATCTCAGATTGAGGTGTTGTGTTGTGGGATGTAATAATGAATGTAGTGGTCATCATTTACTCCTCACATCTGAGCCACTGAAGATGCAGTGGATTAAGTTTGTTTGTGAAGGGAATGCGCCTCCCGATCTACATAAATGCGTCTATGTTCACGCAAATAATTTGTGATCCAGTTTCACTTACAGCAGAAGTGAGTATAAGGTTTTTTTATGAATCTCTGCAATCACCTTTCCTAATAAGGAAAGTGCTAGTTAGCAAGTCACTAAATGCAGCTGAAGTAAACAGGCTCATCACTCCACAGAGAGTAGAGAGGGGCGGGGTGAGCAGAGCTCATTTGCATTTAAAGGAACAATCTATCAGATGGGGATGATTTTTGCAGAGCTGATTTTGGCAAGGTAAAAAGGGTTTTGTTTTACACTACCATTGAGAATTTTTAACCAAAGTATATTATTAGCTTTTCATTAAGACCCTAAAGAATCAAATCAACTTGTGGAAAATGGGCATCCGATGACCCCTTTATATAAAGATCATGTTCCATGAAGATTTTTTGTAAAGATTGATTAGTAGTATTGTATAGTATTGTATAGTAATAGTATTGATTAGTAATATGCATTGCTAAGAACGTCATTTGGACAACTAAAGGCAATTTTTTTTTTCAATGTTTTGATTTTTTTTTTTTTTTTTTTTTTTGCATTCTCAGATTCCAGATTTTCAAATAGTTGTATCTTGAGCAAATTATGATTGAATACTAACAAACAATACACCAATGGAAAGCTTATTTATTCAGCTTTCAGATGATGTATACATCTCAATGACTGAAAATGACTGGTTTTGTGGTCCAGGCTCACAATTGCCATTAGCCACTGAATATATTTATTATTCTTGGTAACTAATAGCAGAATATAAGATGCATTCACACAGCACTACAAAACGCCTGTCAGTCCCATATTTACACCTGCAAACCTCTGCGTTTGAAACAAAACATTGTAAGATTAAGGGCATTTGTTGTTAATTATTGGTAAGTTAACCAAAGGATTATTCGACAAATTCGAAAATAATAATTAGATTAATTGACTAGATGAGAAAAAATGGTTAATTCATTGAAAAATGATTGTGAGTTGCAGCCTTTGTCGCAATCAATGACAGATGATGTCATTAACGTTAAGGCTGACACAACACATTTTAACAAGCCTAGCTTTATTTTTTTAAATAACCTGCATGAAGTATATGTGGTCTCTTGCTTAGAGGAGAATGTTTGTTTTACAACTTCAGTGTCTGTGAGAATCTCGCTGGGTTCCATGACCTGCTTTTACGGGACGCTGTGGTCTCAGGCCCTTCTGTCAGTCACTCCACAGCATCATCAGCCCTCTGATCCCTAAATCACTAATCTCATGTCCTGTGCCTCCTTCCTGAAGCCCATCTGACTGCTCTGACCCTCGGTCTGTCCCTCAGCTTGGCTTTTTTGGTTTTTGCTGACTGCTGAGTCTCTACTGATGGACATGTTCCTCTACTTTTATCCGGTGTGGAGCCTCATGACGGAAGCACCTCTGACTGCACTCCGGATTACAGTAGTGTGGTTGAATGTTGAATATGGTTATGTTCATACACAGTTAGGTTATGAAAGAGAGTAGCAACCAGAATCTATAACTAACTTGGCTTGTATGAGACCAATTGTGCACCAATAATTTGTTCACAACAAGACAGAACTTTTTTGGAGGTGATCTGGATGTTGATCCCCTATGCTGTGTGGACGTAATCTGAAAAATGGTGATAAGAATGCACACCAAAGTCTAGAGTGTTGGTGCAGTATCATGAGAAAAATAATCATACTATATCAATATACGCTTGTATCTGCACAGCCCAAACAAGATGAGAGTGTGTTAATATGATAACCCCTGTACCAAATGTGATTAGAATAGGAAACTGGTTTTGCAAGTGAGCAATCCATTTGTAATCGTGCCTGTTTTCTCACGAGCAGTGCTGATTGGCCATCAGTGATGTCCATTTAGGCCCACTATGATGCATCAGTATGCAAATGGACCAAAAAGGTCATAAATAAGAGAACAAGCAGCTTTAACTCAGTCTCTCTGTCTCTCTCTGTCTGTCATCCCTCACTTCCTCTGTGCTTGTCAGTCTAAATGACCTGAAGTAACCCTGTGATTCTGGTGGAAGAGATCCACCTGTCTGACTGGGAGTTTTTGCAGGCTCTCAGTTATTTGGTGCTCTCCTCTGTTGGATTTTGATTTGTTGCATTCGTGGTATTTAAGCACTGTGCTGTACGGTGATGGCTAAAGGATTACGCAGCATTGAGTGCCTTGTTGCTTTTAGGAAAATTTGTTACTACATTGTTAAAATATATTAAGGACTTTTAATAACAAAACACAGTGGTATTTTTGACATCACTTAGCTCATGAATTAGTTTGGTTATGCACAATTAATTGAATGTGATCTTTTTACTGTTTGGATAATCTGGAGATTTGTCTGGATTGTGTAAATCATGATTATTAGTGGATAAATGCATGAATCGGCAATTTATAGCCTAGTATGACTTATTGATACCTGGGTCAGAAATTACTTTTTTCCATTAAAAGTGGTAATATTTGCCCTCTGGAATTGATTTACCTTTTTCTTACAGTTTCTTTACTTCCATGTCAGTCTTCGACGCACGTTCACAAGGGTACCACAACGCATGGGAATGAATTATATACAGAAAACGAGCAAGTGCAGAACTCATAGCAAAGCCACTGATTTGCCATTGATGCACTTAAAAGACACTGCCAAAAAAAAAAAAACTGCATACAAACATATCTTAGATGCAATGAGAGCAGACCATTATTTCAGACACTGGTATGTGAAGGGTTTTGTTTTGTTACAAGGTTCTAAACTGGCCTAATATAAGAATAATAACTTTATTTATTTATTTATTTAATTTGTATTTAAATTTTTATTTTAACTTCAGTTGGGATACATTTGTTTGCATTTTGTTTTGTGATTTGGTTGAAAGGTCATTTGAAATGTGACAGCGGCTTGCAAAATGTGACATAACGCCCTTAGTCTAATTTCAGTATACTGTTTTCAGTTGGTGATTGAGAAATGCTGCCATGTCCTGTTCCTCTATTCCTCTGTCTCTTTTTTTTTTTTTTTTTTTTTTTTTGACAGTGTCTGTTTTGGAGTGCTGCGAATATTGAAATGTTTGTTGAATTGGAGTGAATTGTGTTGAGTTGCTTCCCTCTTCTGGAGTGCCAGGGTATTACAACTATATTTTCTAAAATCTAAACTGCAGAGGAGCAATTATGCTTCATTTTAAATAATGTGTTTTTTTGACCATTAGATGATCTTCAGTATGCAGTTTATTCATCGGTTTTCCTTGCCACGTTCTCTAAAATATTTAATCAGTAAAGTCATTTACATCATTCATGCCTGTACCGTCATAGCAGGACTTTTTTGTCCTTGGTGTGTATGTTAAACACACTCACAGATATTGACTATAGATTTATAGTTTTGCCGTGTAAAATTCTTTTATCATCAAGTTCTAGTGAAATCTGCATAAATTAAAGTAGTGCCACAAATACTAGCATGATGCATTATTATGTTAGTGTTCGTAAATAAACAAATAAATAAATAAAAGCAAACAACTTCAGAGACGGACATTCAGATGCATTTTGCAGGTTTAAGTGTTGTATTTATTTATTAGTTTATTTGTAATGAAATATGTTTTGCACAAAACATTATTAACATCACATTAAACAATTATTTGTAAGAATTGTATTTCTGTATTGCAACTTCTATCAAACTTCTCCATAAGTCTCTCACCTAATAAATGTTTGTCGCACACAAAACATGTCCGATTCAAACCTAAAAGACAAACTCCTGAATAAACCATTTTCCTCTATGAAATAATATCAATAATAATATTAAAACAGATGAATATTATCAGATGCTGCCATTTGTCTCCCACCATCTCTAGCATATTTGTTTAATATCTTGTTAAAGCTTGAGGCTTTCCTTTATTACAGCAGTGCATGTGCATTTGTGGGTTTCTGTGGCTTGAGGGCTAAATTGTTATCATAAAATTATTACATTGAACGTCATGTACAAACCATGTACTTTGTACATGTACAGACTGTGATTTTTTTTTTTTTTTTTTTTTTTTTTAAGACTGCTTGCTGGTCCTTGTATCATATGACTGCCATTTCCACGCCATTAACTTTCTTTTCTTTATATGAATGGACTTGACTCTAAGTCTAATGATATCTAATGATATTATTTTGTTTCTGCTATTAATTTGTTTTCAAAATATGATAACTTATATAGTGGGTGTCTTAAACACTTGTTTTCATGACAGATTTATTCAAATATACATTAAGTAATCACTTAAGGGGTTAATTAAAAATATAATAAATACATAATATATGTCGTATATTTTGCAATCTGTAGCTCTCAAATGAGCTATGAATATTTGGTTATCTTGTTCTTGAGGTAAATATAGCATTACATAACATCCCGGAACAGCATGCGTAACAGTTCACAAACTAATTTACTGACATCTTTCTGTGGCTGAAAAGATGTCAGTAAATTATTGCGGCTTATTTTTGTAGGCCCGGAAACCAGACGTTTGAATCACCCTGGTTCCCTCAACAGAAACCAATAGGATTTTTCCATTGGCTTTTGGATTATTGCAGAAAATAAGCTCTGTGACCAACAGAAGTTGATGATTCTTACACATTTTGCTCATCATGATGATCTTCACAAATAAACACAACTTTTATACGTTTTTGAAGCCAAAATACAAAGTCAAAAGCTAAATGTAGGCTGTAAACAAACACATGACCTCAGTTAAGATTCAGACAACTCTTTCAGTCTTTAATAAAAAAAAAGGTAACACTTTATTTTACGGTTTCTTAACTAGTTGCTTATTAGCATGGATATTACTAGAATATCAACCATTTATTAGTACTAATTAAGCATATATTAATGCCTTATTCTACATGACATTATTCTACCTCCCTAATCCTACCAATACCTAAACCTAACAACTACCTTACTAACTATTAATAAACAGCAAATTAGGAATTTATTGAAAGAAAAGTCTGTTAATAGTATAGTTAGTATAATAGTATAGTTAATACTGAATAAGTGTTCCCTATTCTAAAGTGTTACAAAAAAAAAAAAAAAAATCCACACATTGGAAACGTCTTGAAAAAATGTTTCTTTTGCCACAGCTTTTGTATATATGCAAAATTTGTAATATCCAAGGTACACATTTCAACTAATTGTGAATTTAATTCTAATATTGTATTTTCAGAAGGTTTTGGAATATTTGTCCTCTCTGCAAAGTTGTCAGTAACACAGTAATATGTAATTTAAACAGAAGGGTTATATTGACTTAAGATTTTGCTTACATCTTGTAAATATATATATCGTTTTTATTAAAAAGTAGCCAAAGGTAAATCAATAACAGTTACATTTGCAACAATATTTGAAATGTGATTTATAAGATTTGTTGTATTTTGAATCCAATTTTTCTTTGTAAAAGGTAAAAATGTGAGCATACTGAAGTTAAGGATTCATTAGTTTGAATATACACTGATCCAAGCACTATCATAACATCTTAGTTGATAAGTGTACTCTATTTTTGACAAAACATCCCGTGTTTCGGTAGTGACGGCACATTTTCGGTAGTGACTATAATGTTTTTGTAGCAACCACTTCGCATTACAGAATTTTAACTTGCACACTAAAACGCTGCTAAAACATACTTAAGTTGTAAAAATTTGCATAACTGTACAACATTTTTGTTTATTTCCCCCAAATAAAAGATTATGTGCTCCCTTTTGTCACTACCGAAACAATGATGACATGTTTCGGTCATGATTGTTACAGTAGTGACAATTTTATGGGAAAATTTATGGGACAATTTTAGATACTTTTGAAGCTAACTCAAAGATTCTAATGAGCACATTGTTAAGGAGAAGTCCAAAGATTCACAGATAATGTTGTCACCCCCTTGTCATCCAAGATGTTCATGTCTTTCTTTCTTTAGTCATAAAGAAATTATGTTTTTTTGAGGAAAACATTTCAGCATTTTTCTCCATATAATGGACTGATATGGTGCCCCGGTTTTGAACTTCCAAAATGCAGTTTAAATGCGGCTTCAAACGATCCCAAATGCGGTTGTAAACAATCTCAGCTGAGAAATACTTTTTAGAGTCAAACGCTCATCTTGTCTTACTCTGCCTTGACTTTTTTTCCGGTTCATGACAGTTAGTGTATGTTGAAAAACTCCCATCTCATGTTCTCCCTCAACTTCAAAATCGTCCTATATCGCTGTTTTACCTTTTTTGTTGAGGGTGTTGGATCTTCTTTGCATGTTCACTTTGCAAAGACTGGGTCAGTACTTCTGCAGCGATGTAGGATGATTTTGAAATGATTTTTGAAGTACAAATACAGAGTTTTTCGACATAGCCTGTCTTGAGTCAGAATACACAGATTTCAGGGAGAGCAAGACAAGACAAGCATTTGAGATTAAAAAGTATTTAAATTGTATTTTTTTTTTTTAATGAAAATAACCCATCGTTTCGCTAGATAAGACCCTTCTTCCTCGACTGGACTCGTCTACAACCGCATTTGTGATCTTTTGAAGCTACATTTAAACTGCATTTTGGAAGTTCAAAATTGAGGCACCATATCAGTCTATTATATGGAGAAAAATCCTGAAATGTTTTCCTCAAAAAACATAATTTCTTTATGACTGAAGAAAGGAAGACATGAACATCTTGGATGACAAGGCGGTGAGTACATATATGTGGATCTTTGCTTTGGAAGTGGACTTCTCCTTTACCTAGGACAGTTCTGAACAATGGTACACATATAAAAACTAAATGTTATGGAATAGCACCCATAAAAAAATGTTTAATTATAGAAAAACGGTGTTCGGTGGTGCCGTTCTGTAAAGTTACACACAGATCTTTCAGACTTTTGAATAGATTTTCCTCAAAACGATGGGGACTATCTACTCACCATGTAGCTATGAGAGAGAAAGACACAGGAATATTTCCTGATCATAAATGTAGGGCTCTAGTTAAAATCAGTCTCAGCCAGTGGACTAAAACATACACTGTTTCGGTAGTGAAATGAAAAATGCAGGACACATTTTTTTTCTTGCATAAACGTTCATAATTCACAAAGAAAATATAAAATACATATTTTTTTAACTTCACTTTTTAAAAAAATCTAAACAATATATATATATTTGAAAACAAGAAATTATATAAAATGCAAAAAAAAAAAAATAATATCATTTTCGCAAGTTGAATTTTAGGGGTTAGAGTTTGGGACAAAACTCCCAAAGTACCAGTAAATGATGACTTTTTTTTATATTAAGCTTACTGATATTTTAAATATTATTGTGGGTTTCAATAGATAATAAAAGGATCTTAGTAAACATCTAATATTTAAGTACTGCTTTTTAAATGTTTTTTTTTTGTTTGTTTGTTTTTTTTTTTGTTTGTTTGTTTTTTGTGGGACAGCAGTTTGCACCAGTTCTGTAGAATGGCCCATATATGTTTTAATCAAAGTGGAAGTCTATTTACTAAATAATGTAAACTTGACTGACTGCTTTACTTCTACCTTAATGTTGCAGCAACCTCTTATTAGCAACCACCTTTTTCAAAATAAGTACAAGCTTAAAAAAATAACAGAATAAAACATACAAATATTTTGAGTGTAACCATACACTTTACTTTAGGGATTTAACCAAAAACCCATTAAAACCCATTGATTCAAGACATTAGAACCAGTAGTCCTAAAGGGCAGAACCCATTTTTTGTGTTTTGGCCCACAAAAATATGTCATCCCTGCAGCTTTCTGTTGAGTCTATACTTGGTAACGGTACTGCAGACGGAATGGGGGTGTTACATTTTGGTGCACTTATCAGGTGTTACAGTGTCCAGGAGTTTCTTCTCAAACGCTCTGCTTCAGAAGTTGTGGTGGCACGTGGGAGCTGTAAATCCCAGGTGGGTTCAGGCCCATCACTCCACGGCCGGTGTATTCTCAGTCATGCTCACCATGCGGTAAGCACACCGAGTGTGGATAACGGCGATGCAGAAAAGCCTGCGGTAATGCTTCATCCTTATGCTTGGAGAGCTGCCGCAGATTAGCACGGACTCTGGCAACTGTCAGCAGCTCGCAAGCTCCACGCCACCCGTCCCAGACGCCGCTGCAGCGCGGCAGGGGAGCGCTTTCCGTTACCGCTGCAAGAAGCATTACCGAAACCTCAGCCTTCTTCGGCGATCCCCAAGTGTGCAGGCTTAAACAGATCCCACCACTGGATATCAGCTCCAGTTATTTGTCAGTTTCCTCACGACAATGACAGGCTGTAATCCAGAGCTGTCCTTCCACACACGGATAGACGCCGAAGATCAATACCGAGGTGCTTGAATGCGCTCATACTCATGTGTCATCACGTTCCACATCAACACAGGAAGAAAATGAGAATGACACGATGAGACGGGTCGGTAAGCACCTCGAGTGACGGCTGTCCCGTAACACGTGAGATTATGGTGACATTACGGTGTCCTCTTCTTGTTGAGTGTCACGGATGGCGCTCTTTGAGTGAGTAGAATCAGTTGTGGACGTGTGTTTGTGGTGACAGACTTGATCCCATGTTGCTGTTCTTTGGCTGAGTGTCTTATAATAGCATTACTCATAATGCACTGCCACTGATGACATTACCACTGTCCATTAGTTGAATCTTACCCCCACTTGTCTGTGTATGTATCACCCAACAGGGACGCGTCTAACTGTCTGTGAATAGACACTAATGATATGGTGTCAAAAGGGTCTTGTGGTAGTGAGGACACAGTTGGCAGAACAGCTAGGAGCGGGTTGAACTTAGCTGCTGACCGTTTCAAATAAATTGCTTTTGAGTAAATACCCAATGAGATGAAATTGGGCTCTTACAATAGCCAAAAAGCAATATTTTGTTTATAGTGATAATTAGAAGATATTTTGTGGAGTGTGTTTGTCTGCTGGAATTTTGGCTGACTCCTGAAGATTTTCATATTTTTTTTTATATTCTGTGTGTTTGTTTATTTTTTGCAAACTGAACAACATACTCTTTAATGTCAGCTTCCACACTGTTTAAACGGCAAATGTGACATTATTATTACTAGTGGACAGCATAACATGAAGGATAAATATGTTTGCCTTTATGTTTTGGCCTGATGAAGAGTAAAACTGTAGACGTACATTGAAAGAGGAACCTGAGACAGCAAAGAATTTCACACAAACTTGCCATGGCCTTTTTTGATTAGCACCAGTTTACTATTAATGAGTGTAAAATACAGTTGAAGTCAAAAGTTTACATACACCTTGCACAATCTGCAAAATGTTAATTATTTTACCAAAATAAGGAGGAGCATACAAAATGCATGTCTTTATTTAGTACTGACCTGAATAAGATATTTCACATAAGATGTTTACATATAGTCCACAAGACAAAATAATAGTTCAGTTTATAAAAATTACCTCTTTTTACATAAACTTGATTCTTAAAACTCTGTTGTTACCTGAATGATACACAGCTGTGTGTGTGTGTTTTTTTTTTTTTTTTTTTTTTTTTTTTGGTTTGTTTTTTTGTTTAGTGATAGTTGTTCATGAGTCTCTTGTTTATCCTGAACAGTTAAACTGCCCGCTGTTCTTCAGAAAAATCCTTCAGGTCCCACAAATTCTTTGGTTTGTCAGCATTTTTGTGTATTTAAACCCTTTCCAACAGTGACTGTATGATTTTGAGATCCATCTTTTCACACTGAGGACAACTGAGGACTCATATGCAACTATTAAAAAAGGTTCAAACCAGAAGGAAACACAATGCATTAAAATCCGGTGGTGAAAACTTTTTAAATTTGAAGATCAGGGTAAATTGAACTTATTTTGTCTTCTGGGAAACATGCAAGTATTGTCTGTAGCATCTGAGGGGCAGTAATAAAGGAAAAAAAAAAAGATATTTAGGCAAAATAAAAATGTACACATTTTCATTCTGTTCAAAAGTTTTCACCCCCTGACTTTTAACACACCGTGTTTCCTTCAGAAGCATCAGTAGGGACTTTAAGCAGCAGCCACGGATGGAACGGCAACAGCATTCCAACATCATATTGCGCGTTCACGACTTTAACTGCCACTTCTTGACGTTCTACCGTAGCCATCTACTACGGGAGAACAGCTGGTTTGCCGTAGTCTTTACAACATCACAGATTAGTAGATAAATGTTACATTTTATAGTATATACCACTGTAATTCCACCAGTATACGATTCTACCATTTGTCTTTCATTTAATCTGTGTTGATATGTTTTAAACTTAAGCCAATTTTAACGATGTTTTCATTTGTACAAAGATATGTCTGCTGTTGGCATCAGCACCTAGTTGCTTAATGATTTTTACGTTCTCCGCTACAGCGGTGTTACAGCCTACTTCCAGTCATCGTAGCCGTTCCATTGGAAGCTGTTGCTTAAAGTCCCTATTGAGTGTTTGAACCTTCTTAATAGCAGTACTAAATAAAAAATAACTGCCTTTTGTATGATCCCTCTTATTTTGGTAAAATAATTAACTTTTTGCAGATTCTGCAAGATGTATGTAAACTTTTGACTTCAGCTGTATATATGAAGTGAAGTGAATTTATGCTATTAGTTCAATGTAATCACTGTTCTTATTTTTCCTTTCAGAAAATTCTGCAACTTCTACCTGAGAAAATCAACAGTCGATGGCAGTTTCACAGTATAGGTGAGTGCTGCTCAAACCTCATGTTACACTCACATGGTTCATGCCACACAGTTTAGCTGTTGAAATTAAAATATTGCTTACAGTATCACTATTTCTTTGTGCGTTATTATTTATGAGTCAGTCTGTATGAGTTCTGCTGTTAAAGCAGGTTCAGGAGAGAGTCAGTGTAACCTGGTTTAATGCTTTCTCACAGAAAATAATTAGCTACAGAGTGAGTGAGAGCAGGAGGTTAATAAATGAGAAATGCAAATGAGAGGCTTCATTTGAAATGCAAATTACTAAATGAAATTATGCGTCTCGTGGTTTCAGTCTTCCGTACAGGAAGACCCTCAAAGGAGGCAATAACCTCAATTAGAGCCCTGTGCGTAGAGACGACAGACAGACAGATCCCTAAGGGAAATTCAAGCAAAAATTACTGCAACAGTGTCTAAGATTATTGTTATTGATTTTAGTTATACGTGTTTGCTGAGCAAAGTCATGTCCTTATGCTCGCAATCCTCTCTGTGTCCGCTAAAGTATCAAAACACAGCTTGGCTTTTTAATAGATCCAGTCCAATTCCAGACTGTGTTCCAGTTGTTCCTCAGTTGATTATAAAGCATGTCGTAGTACAGCACATCTGATCCTCCAGTTTACTGTAGAGACTGTGTGACAGAGCAATGTCACAACTGGCATATGAATATAAAATTTCAGCAGATGGATGGATTTTATTTATGTATTTATTTATTTTTTGCATTTCCTGGTTTGAAATATCAAAATAAACTACAACAGGGTAAATAGGATGTAATAGGAGTTTGTGACCGCTTTTTCAGCAACATTGAGCAAGTTTGCATGCACGCCAGTAAGCACCCTTTAGTGATGTCAAAATACAATCATTTGCATATCTGATTCCATACTCCAGGTGTGATGTTAAATAAAGCTTGCAACAACTTATGTGAAACTTACAGCTCATATTATCCTCTCATGCAGTTATAAATGTAGCGTTTGGACTGAACCACTACTAATTCTGCTGCATGAGATGAGAATACTTAGTTTCTGTGTCATGAAAGAGTCTGCTTTTGTGATATATTTCCTCCTTTCTTTGCTGTAAAGTGTTTGCTCTGTCTAGATGTGCTTAAATCTGCACTAATGATGCGTTCCTGTCACGTATCACACATGCACACTTTAATAACCGACAGACAGCAGGTTATTGTGATTACATGCCATGCGAAATCGGGATAAGAGGCAAAAAACTACCTGTGTCGACTGGTTTGTGCTTACGCCGTTCATGACCCTACTCCAATTCCAAATAATTGGCATGGCATGTTTCAATCAACAATCTAATTTAAAATAAAGCATAAATACAAAAAAAAAAAAACTATTCTTTTAAAAATATGACTTTTCATGCAGTGTGCCGTGTAGCTGTATGTGGACATAAACTATCTGCAAAGTTGTGACGCAGACAGTGCATGAAAAATAAAGTTATTGTCTATCAAAAAAAGAGTCGGCTCACAATCGCCTGAACGAATCGTCAAGAATTCGAGTATTATTCTGTTACGTCTATACGTCATGAAGTAGCATATTTGCATAATGTCCGCCCACGTTCTACGTCGCAAACAACTTGCCTGCCTACAAACACAGTAACATTTCCATGTGGTTTACGTCATGTCGAGAAGACGCTGTATCCTACGCTGTGAGAGTAAATTTGTTTTATATTCACTTCCAAAAGATGAAGCTACAAAGATTGTATTTTCTAGCGATCGTTCAAAATACGTAGTTGTGTATGTTATGTTGTGTAACATGCCTGCACTTGTCTAGCGAACCGGCTAACTCACGCTTCTGTAGTTCTGTTGTTCAGCTGTGGACCCACTGTAGTCTGACAATTTGTGATTGATGCAGCTTGACTGTCTGTCTGTCTCATTAGTTGGAGTAATGATAAAGGATGTTGCACGAAGCGGCTTTCACACAAAAAGTTTTCCTATGAATCACATTCAAATGAGTTGAACTTTTGCCGCTGCGCTCTGAAGGGCTGCACTGAACCCAGCGGCCAGCGCAGCGCTTTCCACGTTCGGTGTGAAAGCCACTTAATGCATTATACCAGTTGAAGTTTACAACGTAGAGGTATGCCTGGTTCACAAATTGCGAGCACTTTCCACGGTAGTCCGTGTGGGTTTAGAGAGACTGATTCTTCAAACTGCTTCGTACGAGTCGTTACGAATCATTTAGAAATTAGGTAAAATTAAATCTAAAAGTGTTTTTTGACATTGCGTACATGTAAACCTGTTTTAGGAGACTGATAAAACAATATTAGCAACCTTTAAAATGGCATAATAGGAGCACTTTAAAGAAGTCTTTTTTGCTCACCAAGCCTGCATTTATTTGATCTAAATTGCAACAAAAAATTATATTATTTTTAAAATTATAAATATTTTTACAATTTAAAATAACTATTTTCTGTTTGGATATATTTTAAAATGTAGTTTATTCCTGTGATTTCAAAGCTGATTTTTTAGCATTACTCCATTATTCCAGTCACATGATCCTTCAGAAATCATTCTAATATTCCGATGTGCTGCTCAAAAAACATTTACTATTATTATGTTGAAAACAGCTGAGTAGATATTTTGTCAGGTTTCTTTGATAAATAGAAAGTTCAGAAGAACAGCATTTATCTGAAATAGGAATCTTTTGTTACATTATAAATGACTTTATCACCACTTCTGGTCAATTTAAAGCATTCTTGCTAAATAAAAGTATTAAAAGTATACATAAAACACCATATCAAATATTGGTCATGTTGTTTTAAGGTCCAATTCTCACTATTAACAAACCATTAACTATGAGTTTTGCCTCAATAAACTCCCAATTTTCTGCTTGTTAATAGTTAGTAAGGTATTTGCTAAGTGTAGGTGTTGCATAGGATTAGGGATGTAGAATATGGTCATGCAGAATATATGCTTTAGAAGTGCTAATAAACGATCAATTTGCTGGTAATATGCATGCTAATAAGTAGCTACTTAACAGTGTGAATTGGTCCCTATATTAAGTGGTTCCCAAATATTATTAGCCACTGTTGTGTCCATGAATTTCCAAGGTGGAAAACAGTATAGATAAATTCTAACAGTCAGATTTGTTAGAAATAATATTTTGGCTTATGCCCTCTCATACTCAAACTGTAGTCCTCGATCAGTAGCAACCAAATCATTTCATCATAGTCTCTATTAACCTTTTTAATTACTTTTAGGTTTGTGCATTAGAAAGCTGTGCAGTGTAATGATTAAATCTGTTACTAATCATTTCTTTTCTTTTCTTTTTTTTAATAGGTTCTATACTCAAAAAACTTTTGCACACTGGAAACTCTTTCAAGGTAAGACAATTAATGGATCAGAAGACTGATGATAAACACGTCTGTTGTGGATCAGAGTGAATGCAGGAAGTGGTGTTGTGTTTGTGTGTGCAGATCCGCTGTGAGGGCATGCGTCTGTTCCTGCTCTGGCTGCAGGCTCTGCAGAGTAACTGTGCCGAAGAGCAGCTCCTTATCTTCGCCTGTCTGATTCCTGGATTCCCTGCTGTACCCTCATCCAGAGGACCCTGCACACTGGACACCATCATATACAACCCCTTTTCCAACCCGCCTGACGGTAACAAATGTGCACACACATTAACATGCACACAACTAATCTGGGACCCGCTGTATTTATCAAGTGTCTTTAACTCAGGGGTGCCCAAACTCAGTCCTGGAGGGTTGGTTTACTGCAGAGTTTAGCTTGCCTCAACACACCTGCCAGGAAGTTTCTAGTATGTCTATAAGAGCTTGCTTAGCTGGTTCAGGTGTGTCTAATTGGGGTTGGAGCTAAACTCTGCAGTTTGGGCACCCCTGCTTTAACTATTATGTACTAACATATACTAGTCATTTGAAACAGTGCACTTACAGTGTACATACATATTTTTACATTGTACAAGTATATAAAAAAACCTACCCTTTAACCCACCCTTAAACCCAGCCAGTCCACAAACCATGTCCCTAAACTTACCAATAGCAGCCAATAAACAACCAATAAACAACTCAATAGCAGCAAAAGTATTTTTTGTTGCTCTTTATTTTAAGGTGTCCTTGCGGTGTAATTATACAAATAAGTATTGAGTAATGCTAATATTAGTTAACAACATTATTTAGCGTTAGGGTTTGGTTTGGGGTAATTATGCATAATTTACTGTTATTATTACTACAGTAAGTACATATAGCAAGGTCACAGTAAAATAAGTGTTGTACTGTGTTTTGCGATTTAACGTGAACGTAAAAAGTAAAAAGTGAAATTATATGAAGTGTAACCTTAATCTTTTATTCCTTAGCCTGTAGACTATCTGCAATTACACTTTCATCTTATTCTGACCAAGAATTGACTATTACACTGATGTTTTTCACAATGTTTAGGCATGGCTATATCTGGTAATATCACAGTAATACAGTGTCAAAAGTGATAACTCTTTCAGAACGTGTCCCGTTATGTCTCATTTAAAGGAAGTATAGAGTAGGAAAATCCAAGGAAAAATCCAACCAATCAGATCAGAGCTTGCCAATTTTTTTTTATTTATTTCGCTGCAGTTATTATACATTTTATTGGACCAAATAAAACAAAACCAAAAAAAAAAAAAACAATAGGATTTCCATTGACTTTTGAATTATTGCAGAAAATGTTCTGTGACCAACAAAAGTTTATGATTCTTACATGTGTTGTTCATCATGATAATCTTCACAAATGAGCACAATTTAATGAACACAGATGGCTGAATCCAAATGTAGCTGGAAGTGCTAAACTAAAGTACTTAAAGGGCCAGTTGTATAAACACAACCACTATGTTTAGACTGTGTCTTAAGAACTAGTTTGACTAACTAGCAGTTAACCAAGTGGTTATCGGTCTTGCTTTTCAGATTCAATTTAGATCAATCTACACTTTTGTGTAACTGGCTTTGAAAAGTTATGACCAGTCTTGCAGAAAACATTAAGTATTTTACTTTTCTAGTCTAAGCAGTTTATGCAGCCAGCCACAGGTTTTGGCTTAAAAAATATGTAATTCCTACAATGCTCTGTATGTCATATGGTCCGTTGAACCTAAAGCAGGGGTGGCGAACTCCAGTCCTGGAGAGCTGCAGCCCCGCAGAGCTCAGCTCCAACCCCAATAAAAACTCACCTGCTTATAGCTTCCTAGTAATGCTTCAAACCTTTATTAGCTTGTTCAGGTGTGTTGGATTAGGGTTGAAGCAAACTTTGCAGGGCTGCGGCTCTCCAGGACTGACGTTCGCCACCCCTGATCTAAAGCATCGATAAAGCAATGACTGCTGGGAATGACAAAATAAAGCAGAAATGTTGCAGGGTTTGATCAGCTGAGCTCAGTGTGAATGCTGTACCTGAAGTGCCCAGTAACTCTCTTATTCTTCCATGTTCACGGTTTTGCCCTTCACTCATTTTATTCCTCACCATTTGCAACACATCTACTGTGTTTCTGTCTGGGAATGTGATTTTTAATGATGGCCATTAATGCTCTTGTGGCACAAAGGCACTTTAAATCTAGCATTAGAGTGTAATAATCAAATGGCAGCACAGCATCCTTTAGAAAAGGAGGTCAGAGTCTGTTAAATGCTGAAAGGAATGATTTCCCTTGATGTTTCCTCTCGGAATAGATTTTATTGATGCCCTTGAACCGGTAATGACCCATTCATTTCAAGCACTGTGGATGTGTTCATATGTGTTTGAAATCAGGGAATATTCCTTTCTGTCAGTGCTGATGTGCTTTATGTCTGAATAGATTTCATTAGTGAAACACATAGGCTATTCACACTGAAGGCTGTTCAGCCTTCTGCAGTGACAAAGACAGTAGTGGCAGGAACAATGTGGCACGGCGCTTTGAGCTGACACAATCCATGTGATAAAAATAAGTGAGCCATTTAAGATTTCTGAATAATTATTGAAATAAATGCTCCGAACATGTGGCTCATCCAGTCATGTGTGCTTTTGGACATGGTAGGAGCATCATTTGCTGAGGTGTCATTATTTCTGTTGCTCGTGCTTTAGATTAGAATTTGAACATGCATACAAGTATTTGTTATATTGTAGAGCTTGTTGGTTTCCAACTGGTCTCATATCCTATAGACGTACATATCCTTGGAGGCCTCAACATACTTCCGAAGGGGCCTTGAGAGATGACTTAATATGAATTAAAGTAAGATAAAATTACACTTTATAATACACATATACTAATGAAGCACTTACAAATCATTAACAAACTATTAGCTTATAGTTTATTCATAATGTATATGTTGTAGTCTCTACGTTGTTAATAGGCTATATGTAAATAGTGAGTTCTTCATTAATTCTCACTGTAATTAACACAATTATTGCTGTATAGAGTCTATTACTATATTAAATACAAATTATAAGCTATAAATAAACTTAAGTATGCTTAAATTTACTACTTAAGTATACTACTTGCTACAGTGTTGGGAGTAATACATTACAAAAGTAATAATATTACAGTAGTATATTTCTTTTTGCTGTAACGCAGTAATATAATGCCTTACTAATAAAATTTGGGTAATATTATTACTCGTTACGATCTCGGTAACACAAGTTACAACAACATATTTCAACTCAAAATTAAGTGGTGAATTTACCAATACTGCAAAACAGCACCAGAGAAAAATCCGTGTAAAATAGTTTGTCTATTTCCTGTTGCTGGAATTTGATGTTTAAGATGACTGCAGAGACGGATTCTACATGTGTGAGATGGACACGCTCCCGTTTTATTCATTTCATCAGAAAAAAGAATAAGTATGCATAATCAGGTGTACTCTATGTGCGGCACTAAACTCTCAACAAGGAGAAATATCACGAATACCTCCTGGAAACACCTGGACTGGTGCCACTAACACTAAGCTAACGGAGAGAGAGACACCTGCGGGGTCGGAGAAGAGCGGAGACAAGCAACAAAAATTAAGTTCAACTAAAAATAACAAAATATGTTTTTATCAAATCATAGGCTATATATAAAAAGAATGAATGCGTGAAATATATTTAACTTAAATAGCCTAATTAACAGATTAACAAAACGAAAAGAAAAGACTGAGTGACATATGCTGATGACAGAAATAAAAGTAAACACACTGCAGTTCGAATGATCTGTATCACCAAAAATTTGTATTTTTTTTGTTATTGTTTCCGCTGTTCGATCGCGCCGGCGCCTCACACACATACAGCAAACATTGCAGCCTGTTCATTATCAGAATAAAATACAGTCAACCAAACATATACACTGATTAATTAAAATAGCGCACTGCCTAGTACAATCCGTGCCGTTGAGCCTGAGGTCGGGCCAAACACATATTTGCTCACGTGAGGATGTCTTTACACGCGTTAAGTACAAAGCTTGGTTTACTAATACTTTGCGAATCTAGACACATATAATTGGATTCATGCTGAATGAGAGAGGAAGGCTGCGTGAGAACAATGTGCTTTCAGTTTTGCTTTAAATTAGCCTAATTCATCCATTCAAAATAGTCTATAGGCTAGGTATTGTGTTTGTTTGTACATTATAACATTTCGCTTTATTTACCGGCGTTATGTATAAATGTAATAATTTTGTGCTTATCTGGTTTAACTTAAACTACAAGTAATGTTAATGTAGACCTACATACCGGTAGCCTATCTAAATATGATTTTATAATTTTATGCAATGTAGACCTACCACATTACCCTCCACTGGATGTATAATGCATATAAACTACATTTTGACATTTTATAATGCCTAGTCATACTTCTGTGGATATTTTGGTGAAAGTAACTCGTAGTAGTAGTGTAACACATTAAAATTTAGAGACAGTAATATTGTAATGTAACTACTTTTAAAAAGACAGTAACTAGTAATATATAATGCATTACATTTTGGAAGTAACTTGCCCAACACTGCTTGCTACTTAAGTACTTAAGTATACTTATTAAATGTTATGGATAAAACAAACTTAAAAAAAAAAAGCTAGACAACAAAAAATCAAGATTTAAGCTGATTTTATGTCCTTTTTTCCTCAACAACTGGCATTTTAAGTGAATTTAAGTGTGACTTCTAGACCTGTAAAACTGAAACCCAGTGTCTTATATAATATATATTATATAAGTTTAATATAAAATAAGTAAATATCATTTCATCTAGTTATGGCAAGCTGTGTAGGAAATGCTATTTGTGAATTAAAAAAAAAAAGAAAGAAAAGAAAAGTGAAAATAAGTAGTTTTGGGGACCATCGAATATTGTCTGACAGTTTGGCACTTCGGGGTTAAAAAAGGTGGAGAACCTCTAAACAGAAGAGCAACCATATAGAATTCCCTGGCACTGTGGCGACAAGACAGGATTATGAACTGCACACTTTACCTTTCAGATGTTTTTGAGAATATTCAGATTTTCAGTATTGAGTATATTCAATGTTTGTGGTGTTGTAGCCAAGATTGTGCCAGAGGAGATCACCCCACTGGTGCCTGCGGTTCCCGGAGAGAAAGTGGCAGATGACCACACCTGCTCTGTTCTCCAGATTGTGCTCAAGGTCATGGTTCTGCAGGTGAGACAGAGCTGCTCATATCAGTGCTTGGCTGATAATGCTTAGTTTCTATTCAAAGTCTGCATGTTGATCATAACTGAATTGCAGTGATGTTATGTGAATCTGTTTTTTTTATAACCTGCACAGGCATCCAGCTTGGACTGGAAAAACAAAGAAAGCCAGGACACAGGCTTCAGATTTCTCTTCTCCCTGTTCAAGAAGTACTACTTGCCTCACCTCTTCCCCTCTTTCACAAAACAAACCAACCTCTACAAGCCACAATTAGGTGGGTTTGAGGCAAGAAATATTTTACTCTAAACCTCTAAAGCTCATATTTTGATTGGTTGTTCATAAAGAATCGGCCAAATGATTAAAGTATTAATGAATAATGATTCAATGTTCACATATAATGACAGTTTTCACACACATTCTCTCTGTTGACACTTAAATAAAGTTCAGTATGTTGCTTTAGTTGCAATTTAAATAAATATTTCTTTAAAAGCATATACCAGACTTTAAAAAATATGTTTTGGTCAAAAAAAAAAACAGGAACTGTAGCAGGATGCAAAAAAAAACAAAAAAACAAAAAGGTAAGAGGATATGAGGGATGATTTTTTTTTTTTTTTTTCAGTGGAACTCAAAATTATTTTCAATTGTGATATAGCATCTCTATTATTTTTATTATTATTATTATTATTATTATTTTCTCCAAGGCAGAAATATATTAAATAATTTATAATGAGTATATTAATTATTTAACTTTGGATTACAGTAATACAATTACAAACATTACAATATTTGCTTTAATGTTTTGATTTTTTTTTTTTTTTTTTTGATTAAAAGTGAATCCTCTGGAGCTCTTATTTTGTTGGAAAACTGCAGGGAGACATTTAACTTTCCGTTACAACAGAACAAGAGATTTCTCATTACAGATCTTGTAAAATTATGTAATCTTAAAATTATGGGAATGTGGAAATAAAGCATAACGGTCACACGGTGGACTTCAAAATGCTTGTTAAACTGACAGGACACATAAATCTGTAGTTCACTGCCCCTCTGAGATGCTGAAACACTGGATGATGAGGTGTTTACATGCAAATTAACACAGTGATCCACTTCACTGGTAATTAATGGGACATTCTGTTATTATTTCTTATATTTAATTTGTATTTCCTTTCCCCTGTCTCTCAGATCTTCCCATTCACAGACCAAAGCCCCTGTACGTCCCTGTGACGCGTAACAGTGAGAGCACGTACTGCACTAGGGATCAGTATCTGGCTCCCCGCGTTGCCTTCATCACGTGGCTCGTTAACTTCTTCCTGGAGAAGAAGTACGTGAACTCGGCCACGAGCAGCTCTAAGAATGGAGGAGAGGTCCTTCCTAAGATCATCCAGGTGGGAGGAAGCTTGATAACAGAGAACCACTGTCTCACTGTCAGCTAGACACATGGGCATTTTTCTTAATTAAAACTCATTTGCCAACTCATAATAGGGCCCTATGAAATCCGTTTAATTTTTTTCCCAAAACCTGTTTTATTTTTTTCCAAATTTTTTGGAAAAAAATATTTTATGGCAAACAAAGTTACTATTAAAATGAAAACATGAAAGAATATTGTGTGATTATTCCTTAATAAAGTAAAGCTTTAACAATTTTAGTAATAGTACAAATAGCAGTATTACGTATATTCTACTAAACAATAGTAATTTGTCTTCACCGAACCGAAAGTTATTTTGCCAGGTTGCCGTAAATACCTTTACATCTCTGTGTGTATATGATATGACGATAGTTTCTCTCAAAAGAAACAGTGAACTATTCATCCAACTTCAGAGCAGTTCTGGAAGTGTTATTCATGTATTTATGTCGGCATACACTGAAATCACAGTGAGCGTCACGCGCACTTCAGTCTGTGTGTAGTAAATGAAACCCTGCTTCTGCACCGTAGACTAAAAAAATGGACTGCGCCATCCACACACACAGAGACACACAGAACATAAACAATCTATATTTAAATAGTGTTTTTCTGTAATATTTATAGATACTGGTCCATATCGTGATTTGATTTAAGTGTAATGACCTACTTTTGATTAATTCATCCAAACTTTGACAAATTCAGTGACATTCCGCATTATACAGTAAATTCCATTTTTATGGCTGGATTCCACAATTCCATCCGCGTTTTCTGCATAGTGGAAAACAAAGGCCCCAAAACCCGTGCTGTTTCAAAAAACAAAAGCTAAATTTTCAAGTGCTACTTTTTCATGCCATTGGCTGTCAACTCAATATAAATTACAATAATGTTTTGTAATTTTGAGTGATTATGCATATGTTGTAATAAAGTAACATCTAGAATGCGTATATTAAACCTTTATTATTATTTTTCTTTTGTTTTGTTTTTTAAGGAGAAATCCACTTACAGAACAAAAATTATGTTCATGTCTTTCTTTTTTCAGTCGTAAAGAAATTATGTTTTTTGAAGGAAACATTTCAGGATTTCCCTCCATATAATGGACTGATATGGTGCCCCGAGTTAAAACTTTCAAAATTAGGGTTTAAATGCAGCTTCAAACGATCCCAAATGCGGCTGTAAATGATCCCAGCCGAGGAAGAAGGGTCTTATCTAGCGAAACGATCGGTTATTTCATTTAAAAAAAAAAAAAAAAAAAAAACTATTTAAATACTTTTTAATCTCAAACGCTCGTCTTGTCTTGCTCTGCCTGAACTCTGTGTATTCTGGTTCAAGACAGTTAGGGTATGTCGAAAAATCTTTTTTTTTTTTCCCCTCAACTTCAAAAATCATTTCAAAATCATCCTACATCACTGCAGAAGTACCGACCCAGTCTTTGCAAAGTGAACATGCAAAGAAGCTCAAACACCCTCAACAAAAAAGGTAAAACAGCAATATAGGATGATTTTGAAGTTGAGGGAGAACATGAGATGGGAGTTTTTCAACATACACTAACTGTCATGAACTGGCAAAAAGAGGTCAGGAAGAGAAAGACAAGACGAGCAATTGCCATTAAAAAGTATATAAATTGTATTATTTTTATGGAAATAACCGATCGTTTCACTAGATAAGACCCTTCTTTCCCGGCTGGGATCGTTTACAACCGCATTTGGGATCGTTTGAAGCCGCATTTAAACTGTATTTTGGAAGTTCCGAATCGGGGCACCATATCAGTCCATTATATGGAGAAAAACATCAGTCTTGGATGTCAAGGGGTGAGTATATTATCTGTGAGTTTTTGTTCTGGAAGTGGACTTCCCCCTTTAAAAGCTCAGATGCAGAAACATTGTAATGCTTGTGTTCAGTGCATTATCAACTTCAAATGCACTCTCTTCAAAAATAAATAACTACATAGAAATAATGTTGCTGTTTTTGGCATACAGTTATACAGTGTGCAGGAAACATTGAACTTATAATACTGTAGATCTCACAATAATAGAAGTACATATTGTCCTCTATGTTGGCAAGGTGCATAGGAATACACAACAGCTGGCAAAATGTTTTTTTTGTTTATTTGATTTTTTGAAGGAAAAATAGCAGGTTCTCTATGATGTCATTGTGCATTACAACAGTAGCCTCAAAACCTCTGTGCAAAGTGGTTTGTTTATTTATTTATTTATTTATTTATTTTTCATTTTTCAAGTTTCTGTTTTTCCAAGGAGTGTTGACACTTTTCCACATTTTTTTTTCCTAATAGGTTGTCTTAGTAATTCTTAGTAAGTCTTATACTACAAACTGTACAAATGTAGCTAATGTGAGAAAGCTCTTTCTTATCCCTGTGTTTGTGTTCAGACTGTGACTGCGGGCGGTGTCAGTCAGGAGAAGAGCGCAGACACCGAGCCCAATGGTCCTGTGGAACAGGAGAAGAATCACTCAAACAGCAGCACGCTGTCAGATCGCAGGGGCAGCAACTCCAGTCTGTGTAGCATCGAGGAGGAGCATCGCACCGTCTATGACATGGTGCAGTCCATCCTGCTCTCCACACGAGACAACGTCAATTTCGTCAACGAGGTCTTCCATCAGGTCAGAGACTGAGTGCTCCGGTCTATAGCTTACATCATGTCACCTGACGTTTGCATGTTTTTAGACAAATTCTGCTTGGTTAGAGATACAGTGACCCCAATAAATACTTGCACACTTGTCTAGGGGTATTGTTGGGTCCAGAATGCAATATGTATCAAGGTGCATACATCATGATATGATATGCTGCAATATATCAAAAATAGTTATAATTTTAAGAGGTCTGAGGGTGGAAAAGAAGAAATCAGAATACAGCCTAATGTTATTATTATGTTATTATTAAACTTCAAAAGCCTATGAATATAAGTGCTGCATGTTCAAATGCAAACTGCGATGCTGTTGTGCATTCTACAGGCTTACAGTTTCAGAGCACTTCACAGTCAATGAATTTACCATGCATGTATGGCAATAGATTATTTATGATCAAGTTTTGATGAATTATCAAAGTGTTTACTTTGTTTATATTATAATTTGTTGTAGACTGCCATAAGAATACATATTTATGACCCTGGACCACAAAACCAGTTTGTTTTAAGTAGCACAGGTATATTTGTAGCAATAGCCAAAAATACATTGTATGTGTCAAAAATAATTAGGATTAACAAATATCATGTTCCATGAAGATATTTAGTAAATGCCCTACCGTAAATATATCAAACTCAGTTTCTGATTAGTAATATGCATTGCTAAGAACTTCATTTGGATGACTTTAAAGGTGATTTTCTCAGTATTTTGATTTTTTTTTCTAGGTTTTCAAATGTTGTCCTATCATAACAAATCATACATTCATTGAAAACATATTTATTCATGTATAAATTTATAAAGATGTATAAATCTCAGTTTCAAAAAATTGACCCTTAAGACTGGTTTTTTGGTCCAGGGTCATATTTCACTTCCCTCCTCTGTTTAAATGAGCAGCTGGAAGTAGTGAAGCGTGGATATTTTCAAAATAAGAGTCCTGCTGTATTTCAGGCTTGTTCTTAATTAAAAGTCCTGCATTATGCATATATTTTCTCCCCTAGCTATTATTGGTATTTTGGTGAGACAAACTGTATCTGGTATTTAAAATTGCCTGGGCTGCACAATCACAGAAAAGAAAAACAAACAAAACAAAACAAAAAACATTATTTAACACCTACAGTATTTTTCAGTATGTAGATTTTGCCAGTATTGACAGCAATATGTATACGCACACAGTTATGTACAGTTATGTCTTGGAGCCACTATATAATACATAGATCTGAATTAAGCAATTAATTAATTGATGATTTGTATCAGAAAATGTAATTTTAGTTCAGATGCTCTGTCTTTTGCTGCCACCCTGTGGCCAGAATCAATTCATCATGTAAAACTGCTACTTATTAAGGGTCCTTGGTATGAAACAGTTCAGAAGTCCCTGTTATAGAAGAAGACACTGGTAAAAATTGTGTGTGTGTATCATTTGTTCTTTGTGTCATCACTTAGGCTTTCCTGCTGCCGGCCTGTGAAGCTTCAGCCACTCGCAAGGTGATCAAAGTCTACAGGAAGTGGATTCTGCAGGAAAAGCCTCATTTCATGGCTGAGCCTGAGACAACAAGCCAGGAGGAAGATGGAGAGGAAGAGCACCTCATCTCCGAGACTGACAGTGCACATGTGCAGGTACGGTCACGCACAAACTGTTCATGCTGATTCATTAAATTATTCCCACTCACTTGCCCTGTATCAACCCTTCAGGTCTTGGCGACTCATGGGCATAAACGATCGTCCAGTTGGGGGCGCACTTACTCCTTCAGCAGCGCCATCAGCAGAGGCTGTCTGACTGCAGAACAGAACCTGGATGTGAAGGCTGGCATCCAGCCCGCCCTGCAGGTGCTCACACACCTATACCCTCTCATCTCACACTTAACATTAAACAGTAATATTGTCAAATATTATTAGAATTTAAAGGAAATTGTTCTATTTTAATATATTTTAAATGTAATTAACTATTTTGATGGCAAAGCTGAATTTTCAGCATCATTACTCCAGTCTTCAGTGTCACATGATCTTTCAGAAAATATTCTGATATGCTGATTTGCTGCTTAAGAAACATTTCTGATTATCGTCCTTGTTGAAAACAGTTGTGTTGCTTAAAAAAAAGTGATACACTGCCATTCAAAGGTGCAAGTACAAATTCAATTGCACTCAGCAATTAAAAAGGAAAACAAAAAAGTCCTTTATAAGACATTTATAATCGTACAAAAAAAAATCAAATTAATGCTGTTCTTTTAAACTTTCTATTTATCAAAGAATTTTGACTTTTTTTTAATCGAATAAATGCAGACCTAGTAGGTATTACAAAAAAAAACATTAACCCTTCTGTTGTTTTGGGATCATTTTGACTCACATTCGATTATTAAACTGTTTGATATTGTGGTTAAACTTTTTATTTCTTCTTCAAATTTTGTAATTTTTTTTTTTTTTTTCCAACATTTTGAGAGCCAGAATAAAGGGGAAAACAGAACATTTCCATTGTAATTTGTCAAAAACTAAAATATTTGAAATTTAAGACTGTCTTCAGAATCAGCTTAGAAATGTACTGTTTTTTCATCTATTTTTCTTCATCTACAGTCAAAAAAAATCTTTCAGCAGTTGATTTTGGTTAATAATTTTTTTTTTTGTTTGTTTAATCTTAATTATAAAAGTGTGAAAAATCCAGTTTAACCTCACAAGACTTTAAGAAAAAGGGCATAACAAAATTGGCAGAGGAAGTACAAATAGCAATAACTAGTACTTACACTAAGTGCAAACAATGTTAGATAATATTTTTACTTGTAGTTATTTGCACCTCAGTGTACAAGTAGTCATGACCAAAAATAAATTAATAAATTGTGTTTATGCAGCTAAATTTGAGCACACGTTGACTTGTTTAATGTGTTCTCAGGTGTTCCTGACAAACTCTGCCAACGTGTTCCTGTTGGAGCCGTGTCAGGATGTGCCCAAGTTGCTGGAGAACCAACTGGAGGTGTGCCGAGCCGTGCTCAGCGTCTACCGTCACATTATTATGGAGCAAAACATGAACCGCCAGACCTGGTCAGTCGCACACGACATATCAACACTGAATCTGTATAGAGCGCTGCTCTGGTTCAGCAGCTGTTCACACACAGTCATCATATTGTGTGAATCTTATTATTTTAGGGAGCAGTTGCTACAGGTATTGCTGAGGATCACAGAAGCTGTGATGAGGAAACCACAGGAGAACCAAAGAAAAGACACATTCGCCCACAGCCTGGCCAGCGTCCTCTTCAAAGTGAGTATGAGACTAACAGCCCATGGCTTCATACACAGCATCAGTCAGATATGCATCTTATATAAAGTCTGTATTTTTATATAGTAGTTAGGGATGTAATCATACACAGAAATGACGGTTTGCTTTGCAACGATTTGTATCGTGAAAAGCTCTATACAAATAAACTTGAATTGAATTGAATTGAATTGAATTGAATAGGTACTTACCTTGGTTTTGAAGTTATAGTTATGTTTTCTTTACAGCAGGGGAAAAAAAGAATTACAAAATTTATTAAACGGCGACTGTCTTTAAATAAATTCAAATATAGCTACAATTTTCTCAAGAATAAAAAAAAGCTTAGCTAATGCTGTAATCTATATTGGGAGCCCTATTACTGCACATTACTTTAACATTAAAGGTTACAGTTTAGCAAACTATTTCATTCAATTGCTATTTATTTTTAGAAACTGTATGGAAACATGAAATTGCACATAAAGCAGTGTTTACATCAACATGTTAATCTAATTATAAAGGCATGTTTTTTACTCCAGTTTGTTCTTGAAATATAATTCTTTACACAGTGGCTGTTTAAACATACATTAAATAATTAAAACATCACTAACAGGTTAAATAAAATGTAATGAATATATAATATTGTGCATATATTTAGAAAAATGCTCTTCTCTAGAACTAATTTCTCTAGCAAACAAAAGCTCTGGACACTAAATAACTTGCCTGAGGTTAAATGTAATGCAGCGTGACATTTAGTTTACAAGCTGTTTTATTGATGACTTTCCATGGTTGAAATGATTACATTTATTCAGCAATGCTGCATTTATTTCATCAGAAGTGACAGTAATGACTTTTACATTGTTACTAAAAAAGCAAAAAAAAAAATCTGCATGACATATTCATGGATTTTGCAGGAACAGAATAACTGATTTTATAAGATTGATTTGAATGTTAATGATAGAATGTGAAGCTAACATTCTTTCATTTAAAAAAAAAAAAGAAAAAACAATAGGTCTTTCTATAAGGTGTTTATTTTTAAATAACTCTAATGCCAGAACAATGTTTCGTCCTGTGTAATACTTTATAATACTTGTTGTAATATGTTGTACAATACTTGATTGTTATTGCTGCGTATGATGATATGGTTTGATGTGGTGGTCAGTTTGAATTGTGTGCTGCTGTCATTCGCAGACGATCTTTGTGGCGTGGGTGCGGGCCAACCTGACCGTGTTTATCTCCCGTGAACTGTGGGATGAGCTGCTGGCTGTGCTGTCCTCTCTCAGCCACTGGGAGGAGCTGGTGTTCGAGTGGGCCAGCATCATGGACTCTCTCACTGCTGTACTGGCCCGTCACGTCTACGGCCTGGACCTCCACAACCTACCGCTGGACAAACTCTCAGAACAGAAGGAAAAGAAGCAGCGTGGCAGGGGTACGGGGGTGCTTGTGTGTGTAAATTACATGAATGGGATATGAGTTGGACAATATAGCTTAATATGTTTTAGACTTTTCATTTGGGGTGGACTTTTTAAATAATGCATTCGAGGACTTCAACACTTGAATAACTGATTACTATTGAACTAAAAATAAGGATAATGTTTGCAAATGTATATAATGGCTTACTTGCAAATATTAAATGAAAGATGCATTAATTAGGTTAATGCATTTGTAAAAGTCTATGTAAGTATATAAAGTTTATTATATTTCGATGTTCTTCTTAAAAATAAGCAGTAAAAATCTGCATCTTGACAGAAAATGTACTTCAGTTGAACATGAAATTGATCTGCAGCTAACTCTCAAGAAAATGTATCATGGTTTCCACAAAAATATGAAATGGCACAATTGTTTGCAACATTATTATTAATAAGAAATGTCTCTGCAGCAAATCATGTGACACTGAAGACTGGAGTAATAATGCTGAAAATTCAGCTCTGTATCATATTACATTTTATAATTATTTTCCAAAATATCAGTACAATGCTGATTAAATAAATGCAGCCTTGTCATAAGAGACTTAAAAACAGTACCAGTTCTTACAGGCCACAAACTTTTGAACAATAGTATAGGTGCTTATGTTGGCTTTGCATATAATGTAACACCCTTGGATTTCTGTGGACATTAAAAACCTGTTTGCAGAAGTCATTCAGACATCGGAGGTTTGAATCAGAGACAAAGTTGCAATAATAGTAATTATGGTGTTTGTGTTTCAGGCATAACGCAGGACTCCCAGAAGTCTACAGATGGAGCGCGGTCATTCTCCTTGAGCTGGAGGGGCTCTGGAGACCAGATGGGGGCTCAGGAACCCATGAGGTTCCGCAGTGCCACCACCACTGGAGCTCCTGCTGTGGAGAAAGCTCGCAACAACGTCAGGCAGAAAGCATCAGGTAAGAGCTTATTTGCAGGACTCATGAACACTCCAGATGTACACAGTCTATCTCAGATGTCTGTAAAGACTCGGTCATGGAGGGCTGGTTTTGGCAGAGTTTAGCTCCAACCCCAATTTGACACACCTGAACCAGCTAATCAAGCTCTTACTAGGCATACTAGAACAGAGATTGTCTTTTACTTACTTTTGGAGAAAGTGTAATGGCTAAATTGAATCACATGTCCCCTAATAACCAATTACATTACAGCCTTGACATCACTGAATTTCAGTCAGAGTTGTGCGCCATTCAGTCGGCGTTTACCAATACCATAGGAAAGAAGTGCCGTAAGCTGAATCCCACTTGTTGCAAAAAATCTGTGACTTTTCTTATAAAACAGCATTTTTTTGTGGTCGATGTGGTAAATAGTTCAATCCAAAAGTATTGTTTAGTGTAAAACATGTTGAAGATTAGCAGACAGGCTCTCGATTCATTACATGATAATCCTTTTTCTCTAAAAAGCTGTTTATTAAAGGGGTCATCAGATCAAATGAAAGTCTATGATATACTGTGGTTAAAAATTCCTTGTCAAAATGAGCTCTGCAAAAATCATCTCATTCTGCGTTTTGATTAATCTTTTGAAAATTTTCTTTTCTCTATTTATTATTATTATTATTATTATTTTGCACAACAGAGGTTTAGTCTTAAAGGGGTTATCAGATGAGAAGTTAATTTTTACATGTTGTTTGAACATATGTGTGTTGGCAGTGTGTGAACACAAACATCCTATAATGATAAAAATCCACCCAGTGGTTTTTATTTAATCTGTAAAAATAATTTCCCCTTTGTCAAATCAAGCCATTCTCAGCATCTTGTAACAGTCCGATCGCTATTGTTTCGATTCCGGAACAGGGACGTAGACAAGAATGGCTCCTAAGCGATTGAGGTGTTGTATTGCTGGATGTAATAATGAACATAGTGGTCATTTACATTATCTGAGCCGCTGAAGACTCAGTGGATGACTTTTGTTTGTGAAGGGAATGCGCCTCCCGATCTACATAAATGCATCTATGTTCGCGTGAATCATTCGTGATTGCTTCACTTACAGCAGAAGTGAGTCTAAGGGTTTTTTTTTTTTTTTTATTAGTCTTTGCAATCTCCGTTCCTAATTATGTGCAAGTTAGCAAGTTTCGTGGCTAAATACGGCTAAAGTAAACAGACTCGTCACTCCACAGAGAGAAGAGAGGGGTGGGGCTGAGCTGAGCTGATTTTGGTAGGGTAAAAAGGGTGTTTTTTACACTGCCATTGAGAAATTGTAACCAAAGCATGTTACAGACTTTACATTAAGACCCTAAAGAATCATATCAACTTGTGGAAAATGGGCATCCGATGACCCCTTTAAAATGAAATCATGGAGGAAAATTTGTGATATTCCATAAAAAAGAAGTTTTAATTTTTATTTCAATATCTGATTTAGTGTGCATGCCTACTTTTGATTTATTTATCCAAAATTTGCCAAATTCTGTTACATTTCGCATTATGCTGTAAATTCCATTTTTCCAATTCCATCCACATGACACAATTTGTCGATTTTTGCTGCCACCGCATATAGAACAAGTGGAATTGAAGCAATTTGGTCCGAAACTAGTTGACACACAAACACACACCAACTAGTCACTTCAGCTTCTGATTAGAGCTCTCTCTCTCTCTCTCTCTCTCAGACATGAATTTTGCGTCTCTTTGTCTCCTTACGCGCACATGCGCAGAAATATTTTCCATTTAATCAATCCCGGTTTGGAGATGATTGTATCTCTTTATGGTGGAGAGCTTGTTGAGTTTGGAGCAGATGCGTTTGAGACTGAAGGATGCCTCTCGCACACGCCGCCCCCAGAAACATCCTCGATTGTGTGTGCGCACATGAAACGCCGTGGCTTTAAATTCCCCCCTTTTCTTTCGCCTAATTGGATTTCTCCTACATTGATCTTCAAACAGCCCAGCGTCCTCCCCTCCTCGTTAGGAGAGCCGCCTCATCAAACTGCCTGCCTGTTTTTGATAGTTTCATTAAGAGCGTAATTAATGCTCATTAATATGCATAAATAGGTAACTCGGCGAAAGCGATGTAATCTAGAAAGAAAAGGCGGTAATTAAAGCGCACCGTAGAGGGAATAATAGAGCCCTCCGCTTTCACGGCTCTTCTCCAGACGTGACATGGAGTGGCCAAAAAAACACAATGCTAATATTTTGTCTTATCAGGGCTGGCAGAGCAAACTTGAAATAATGTGCTTCATATTTCCTTCTCGGGGATTGAGTATCAAAGGACGCCATGAGCCGAACGAGAGCGCGGTTAGAAATCCTCAAAGTGTGTCCTCTGTTTGAGTTCAGCTTATTTCTCTTAAAAATACCAATCGGTTGTTGGTGAAATGCTCTTTACAGAACAAACACTTGCAGAATTCATTCAGGTTGCACTTTGATGTGATGCCTTCACACTTTTTGTGTACAGAACAGAATCTGCATTTTAGTCTTTGCGTTTTTATTAGCATTCACTGTTACTATGCTCATGCTCATACTTATTTCAACAACCCCTTCACCCTGAATACTACATAGACATGACTGATATTTCACTGGAGCTTGAAGAGAGGAAAGGTGTAAAGCTTTAAGCGATCAGACCTACAGGTCACTTGTGAAGAAGATTCATTCTAATTTTTTTTGTTGTTGTTGTTAAACTGTTTAAAATGTTTAAAAATGTTAGATGTATATTTAAAATGTATATTTAAAATGCTATAACCGTAATCTCTAGCTTCTGCTCCTGTCGTACACACGTTCACAAGAAAGTGACATTCTGACATTTTTCTTTACAAATCCTCATTTGTGACCAGTGTTTTGTTTTGCTCTCTCCACTGCGTTTTCATGTTCATAACTACATTTGCCTACGTCCTGCGTCATCCTCTGGAATGCCACTCTCTTCAGTACAAGCTTCAGTCATGTTGAAATATATGAATCTTTTTGGCCGTACTTACTTATAATTCATACATCATTTCCATTGATTAGCCCTAGAATGCCTACTGTGTTCTTTTTTTCAGATGTATTGGTGGTCATTTTTTTTTTTATGTGGATATAATCATTTTACAACTTTACAGCAACCGCCAAGAGGGAAAATGTGTTGGAGGTAGTGGAAAGGCAGCTTTGCAAACGTGTGACATTATGGTTCATAATGAAGTTGTCCTATCGATTCTCGTGTGTATTCATTTTGGACCGTTTTTTTGTTTTGTTTGTGAATCTGAGAAACGCAACTGTAAGCATAATTGTATATTCCATCGTTTTGCTAAAATCCCACTTGATTTCAAAGCATAAATAGACAAAAAAAAGAAAATACTCAATGACAGTCTTTTTGTTATTGGAAGGTTGGGAACAATGTGCTTTTCATTTAAAGCTGAAGTGTGTCATTTTTATGGGTTAAGGGTCCATTTTTATTGAGGTTTATACCTCCTCTGAAAGCTCATAAGCTTTCCTTTGATGTATGGTTTGTTAGGATAGGACAATATTTGGCCGAGATACAACTATTTGTAAATCTGGGTGCAAAAAAATCAAAATATTGAGAAAATCTCCTTTAAAGTTGTCCAACTGAAGTTCTTAGCAATGCATATTACTAATAAAAAATTAAGCTTTTATATATTTATGGTAGGAAGTTTACAAAATATTTTCATGGAACATGATTTTAACTTAATATCCTAATGATTTTTGGCATAAAAAAAATAATTTTGACCTATACAGTGTATTTTTGGCTATTGCTACAAATATACCTGTGCTACTTAAGACTGGTTTTGTGGTCCAGGGTCATATTTGTAAGTAAGCTATTAATAGCTGCTTTCAAACTATCAGTCTGAGCAGCCCCAGTAACATAAGTAGCATAAAGCGCTGTAGTCATGACATACTTTTGTAAGCAGACCCACAAGCCAGCATGACCCTGGTTCCCTTGACAAAAAAAAATCCATTTGCTTTTGGATTCTTGCAGAAAATAAGCTCTGTGACCAAAAGTTTATGATTCTTACACATTTTGTTCATCAGGATAATCTTTACAAATGAAGATCTAAATAAAGCCTGAATATTGTCTCAGTCAGAGGTTTGGGTTGCACAGTGGTCTGTTTGGAGGCACAGAAATGGCACGCTTCACCTTTAATAAATTGTCTTGCTATTACCACAGCTGTAGAATGCAACTGATCCTTTTCCCCGTCTCTCTCTCTCTCTCTCTCTGTCTGTCTCTTTCTCTCCCCTGCGCTCTCTTTCCCTGCTTCTGTGGGCAGCTAAGCGAAGTCAGTCTATCAGCAACTGTGTGCATCTTTGTGAGGCTTTGCCGGCCACTAAGAGTGTGCCCATGCTGCTCCACACTGTCAGCTCTTTCTTACCTGGTATCTCTCACAACTCTCACTGCTCTCACAGACTCTCAGGTAACTTCCTGTTTCCTGTCTCCATCATGGAACTTTCTTTTCCTGTTTTCTGTCTTGCTGTCATCTGCTTTCATTTGAGAGTTAGCATAGCCAGGAAAAAAGGCAGATAATCCATTGTGTAAATGGTTTTATAAGGATACTTCTATTTCCTTTCATTTCAGACTGCCAGAGGAAGTACAGAGAGCACTAATGGAAACACTCACTTGATTCTCGCTCCAAGAGCGTCTCTACAATCGTGTGGAGCATCTAGTTCTAACTTGAGTGTGTTTGTAGCAGCATGCAAACTTTAGAGATTAAAACCCTAACAAACCATATGGAAAGCTGCAAATAATATAATGGAGCTAAGAGCACTGTACAACCTCTTTTACTCCATTCTCTATAATCATGCGAATGCAAAAGGTGTTTTCCATTTGTGTCCTCAGAACTGCTTGTGGCAAACGTGCAATTAATTATTGAACTACAGTTTATAGTCAGATTTTCAGCATGCATGCTTAGTATGAAAATGCTAAATAAAAAGAAAGAATTCTTGTGATCTCTAATCAGCATGGTGATTGTGTCAGGTGAAGTATTGCTGACGGTGTGTGTTTGTCCGCTAGATGTGGAGGAGTGTCAACTGTCCGAATGTGAGATGGGGGATGGAGACAGTCCTCTGCCCCGCAGCAGTAGCACCTCTGACATCACACAGCAGATCAACGACACCTTCCCAGGTACCCACACATAATCACACACATTACACATAGTAATAGACTTTAGGGGTTTAGAAATTGGTGTTTTTGCTGAACACTACTTTTGACATACAGTATATGTTTGAAATGATGTCTCCAGTCACTTTATCAGTAGTTTTAGAAAAACTGCCCAATTGAAGAAGAAAAACAAAAAAACAACTGAGAAACTTTTTTTCTGCCCCAAATGAATCAATTTTCTAGAAAAAAAAAAATGAATGTTGCATTTATTTGAGAAATATTTATTCAACATAGAAATATTCATCAGTCTGCTTTTCTGAAAATACGGACTTGTGTTCGACACAGATGGCATGCATACTGTACATCTTAAATTTTACATTAATAAAGTTTTTGACAGGTACACTACCAGTCAGATGTTTTGGAACAGTAAGATTTTTAATGCTTTTTAAAGAATTATCTTCCGCTCACCAAGCCTGCATTTATTTGATCCCAAATACAGCAAAAGCAGTAGTATTGTGAAATATTTAATATATATTTAAAATAACTGTTTTCTGTTTGAATATATTTTAAAATGTCAAATATCTGTATAAATATCAGCCTTTTGCAAGTCATATTGCGATGCTTTGCCAAAGCAGTGGCGCAAAGCATAAGGTATTATTATTTTTTGTATTATTATGAGAAGTGTAAAAATATGTTAAAGTATAAAAAAATGTGAAACAGGGATGGACAAATTAGACTGTGGCGGTCTGCATCTGTGTTGGTATTGGTGGTACTGATGTTTATTCAAAAGATGCCATTAAATGAACAACATAAATAATATATGCATTGGATTGTTCACAGTTGTTGTCATATTAGCCAATACAGCATAAACTAATAATAAAAGAATAAAGCATAAAGAATAAGTCTGCTGTAAACTGCTTAAATGAATTAGTTTGAGAGTCATTGGTAGCATGATTTCTGATATGTGGGATACTTGTATGAAATGCAGGTCAGAAGAGAGATGAGTCTGTGGATACGGGCAGAGCATCTGTGTCAGAGAACAGCTCTACAGGGAAAAAAGAGAGCGAAGCTCCCATGGTCAGTACCATCGCATATTTCCTTTGATTTATTAAATTATTCTTCACATACAAGTTTTATTAAATTCTGTGGATATTCTCAGATTCTGATCCGGCGGAGCAGCAGTCCAGCAGATCTGGATTATCCAGCAGACGGAGCTCCAACATTCCTGAAGATTAAACACCGGGAGAAAAGTGAGCTTTGTCCCATTATCACATATACACACACACACACACACACACACACATACACATATATATATAACTTAACGTTAACTTAATTCATTCTGAAAAAATAACATGATTAAAATATTTTGATGCTGTTAACATGCTGGCCCCACCCCCGGATCTGAATGTCAGCGTATATTTCATATAGTTGATTGTTGGCAAATATAATGCAGAGCAATAGCTCTGCATAACTATGTGTTTTGTCTCATATTTATATATCACACGGGCACCAAGAGCAATATGACACGAGTGCTGATTTTGTCCCGCTCTATCACAGGCTTAAAGGACAACTCCACTTCCAGAACAACAATTTACAAATAATTTATTTACCCCCTTGTCATCCAAGATGTTCATGTCTTTCTGTCTTCAGTTGTGAAGGAATTATGTTTTTTGAGGAAAACATTTCAGGACTTTTCTCCATGTAATGGACTTCATTGGTGCCCCCGATTTTGAACTTCCAAAATGTAGTTTAAATGCAGCTTCAAAGGGCTCTAAACGATCCCAGCTGAGGAAGAAGGGTCTTATCTAACTAAACAATCGGTTATTTTTCAGAAAATAAAAATATGTATACTTTTTAAGCACAAAAGCTCGTGTAGCACAGGCTCTCTCTGGGATGCTACAGAATCGTGTGGAAAGGTCACGCAGAATGTAGGTGGAACTACAGACCCAGTGTTTACAAAGCGAACGTGCAAAGACTAAGAAAGTGCAAGTAAGTCAAACGCTGTTTACAAACAAAAAGGTACAACGATGTCGGACGATTCTGAAGTTGTAGGAGAAAATAAGATGGAGTTTTTCGCCATACTCTACCTTTCTGAGCTGGAGTACACTGACAATGAACTTAGACATAGTTCGTGGCATCGTGGACACGCATCCCAGAGCCTGTGCTACACGAGCTTTTGTGCCTAAAAAGTATAAAAATGTTTATTTTTCAAAAAAAAAAGATTGATCGTTTTACTAGATAAGACCCTTCTTCCTCAGCTGGGATCATTTAGAGCACTTTGAAGCTGCATTTAAATGTGATTTTATACAACAGTTCAGTAAATAAGAAGTTGATATTGTGTTATATTGTAAACACAATATTATGTGTTTTTGCTAAATTTTGCAGAGAACATATTACCTTTGAAGCCATAGCAGAATTGTTGCATGTCTCCGACCAACACAGCAGTGTTTAGTTTATGAATGAATCCGCATTCTGAACGAATCATGTAAATCAGTGATTCAAAGGCCCATTCAGAAAGAGAATGAATCAGCCGTTTTAACGAATCGAATGAATGACTCATAGACATTTACTGCCACCTGCTAGCAGATTTAGTTTCTTATTTAAAGTATAATTTTATCAAAAAAATAAAAAATAAATAAATAAATAAATTAAAACATTATAGGGATAGTTCACCCAAAAAAAGTTAATTCTGTCATTGTTTACTCACTCTCATGTCATTTCAAACCTTTCTTTTGTGGAACATATAAGAAGGTATTTTGAAGACTGTTGGTAACAAAGCTGTTTTGTTTACCAGTGACTTTCATTGTATGAACAAATAATACTGAGATGTTTCTCAATTATCTTCTTTTATGTTCCATAGTTTCCGTTAGGCCGTTGGAGCCTAAATGTTTATGTGTAATAAATTTTATGCTCAGGCAAATAAAACTTTTCTTTCTAAAGCTATTTGCAATAACTACTTTCCTTCATTTCAGAGAGCTGTGTAATAACTAATATTATTGTCAATATAATGTCTCTTCTGTCAGGTGAGAGTGTGAGCAGTGAGACGTCTAATGGCTATCTGAACGATGCTGAGGTGGGTCTGCTGGGGTGGCATGCGGTTGAGGAGGAGCCGGACTCTCCCTCTACTCATGACATGAGCATGAGCATGAGTGTCACCGCGGATACAGTGAGCCAGAGGAGCCTCCTGCTCAGCCACACTGAAGCACTGGCAGGTACAAGATCTCAGCACAGCTCATCCCCCCTGAACCTTGATCCTGCCCAACACTCATATGTCCCATCTGTGTAAACCCAAAGCAGCAAGTGCTGTCACATGACTCCGTGTTTGAAAGTTGTGTTGTTCTTGATGTTTTTGTTATTGTTGCCCATTACTTTGGTTTTAGTATTTATAACAAAGATGATAGCAGAACGCCATATGATGTAAGGAATATTCTGGGCTAAATACAGCAGCATCTGTGGGTCTGTGGGATTTTGTCACTGATTGCCAGTTTGAAAAAATGTAGCACACTTGCACTTGAAGTCTGTAAGGTGATTGTACTGCACCAGAATAAACATTACAAATAGACAATTCATCACATTTCATTGAAACTTGAACATTATACACTTAAAGATTATACAGTTTAGTATGAGATTAATGCGAATGTTTTACAGATTTAACATTTTCTGTCAGGGATGCACAGAATTTTTGGGCGCCAAATATTGAAAATGGCATTTCCGGTTTGCTTTCAAAAAAGAAAAGCAAAGTCCGCTCAAATAACGTGCGATAGGAAATTTCTATGTGGTGTACTTGTTCCTATTTGCAGTAGACCTACTTGCTGTAACATGCTGTAGTACAGCTGTACTGGGCAACACTGATAAAATGACGCTATCCTCTCATCCACTGATCTGCTCCCGCTGTGATCTGATCACATGCTCTAATAGGACTATACATTATTCGTGTACTTAGTCAAAATAAGTTATATCTGATTCTGTTGCATAGAACTAAACAAAAACGATATATTGATTTTTACATATATTTTATATATACATGATTATATTTTCTGTCCAATTTTATTGTGTTATTTTCAGTAAAAGTGTGGTTATTTTGTTGGCTTTTTTATTGGTATTTTTAAAATTTAGAGTCATTAAAATGTAGTTAAGCTAAAAAAACGTACAAAATTACTGTATATTATTTTCTAAAATAGTAAATAATTCGTACAAAGCATTTTCGGTTTCGGTGCATCCAGAATTTTTGTTTCTGGTTTATTTTCTATGGCTAACTACGATAATTATAATATATTTCCAAAGGTGCTGTTGACTTGAAATTTTCACCAGATGTCGGTAACAACCCAAGTAATTCATACATACAAATAATACAAAACAAATAATTTCAGAAATTAAGTTATGTGTAATAAAATGGAATGACACAGGGAAAAATATATTGAACACCCGAAGGAAGGGAGGTGCAAAAAGGCATTGAAAGCCAAGACACCAGCTGAAATCTATCAGTAATTAGAAAGCAATCCTGTTCCTTGTCAGTGGAAATTAATATTAGCTGGTTCACTCCAACCTACAGTACCAGGATGATGAACATGAAAGCAAGACAAAGATCCCAAACCCAGCCAAGAAAAATCTCAAATGGTTTCAGAAAAAGAAAATAAAGCAGCTAGAATGGCCCAGACAATCACCTGACTTGAATCCAATAGAAAATAAGAGCTAAAAATCAGACTTCATAGAAGAGACCCACAGAACCTTTAAGATTTAAAGACTCTGTGGAGAAATGGGCCAAAATCACACCTGAGCAATGCATGCGACTAGTTTCTCCATACCGGAGGTGTCTTGAAGCTGTCATTACCAACAAAGGCTTTTGTACAAAGTATTACATACATTTCAGTAGTTCAATCATTTTTCCCCATGTTGTTCCATTTTATTACACATCTAAATTATTTGATTTGTTTTATTTGTATGTATGGCTTGATTGGGTTGCTATCGACATTTGATGAAATTTCATATTAACAGCACCTTTAGAAATATATTTACCAGGAAAAATGGTGACGTGTTCAATACTTATTTTACCCGCTGTAAAATAAAGTCAATATAAAGTCAATATAAATATGCCCATTTAAAAAAACAAAAAAACTACATTTTGTATTTTTAACACTTTATTAGGTTACCACTGGTGCTGTTGGGAGAGAGATGTGTTTAACCCAGTAAATTCCTTTAAATCAGTGGTTCTCAATCAAAATCCCAAGGACTTTTTTTTTTTTTTTTAATATATATATATATATATAAGGAGCAGGGTGCTCCCAATGTAGGGCCCTATGATTTCCGTGACACGGAAAATGCAGACGGAATCGCGGAATCCAGTCACAAAAACTGAATTTACTGAATAACACGGAATGTCAATTTGTCAATGTTTGAATGAATTAATCAAAAGTAGGTCATTACACTTGAATCAAACTGCAATATGGACTAGTATCTGTAAATATTAATATTAAATGTGAATCCTGCATGTTCTGCATGTCTCTTTAAGCGCGTGACGCTTGCTGTGATTTCAGCGTCTGTCGTCTCACTTCCATTTCCATTTTAGAAAAACTAGCGTTATATCATATACACACAGAAATGTAAAGATAGGCACGGTAACCCATCAAAATAAAAGTCCGGTTTAACTAAAGACATTGTGCCAGATATATATTACTACTACTACTAAAATGAAACAAATATTATTTTTTAGGGTATAATCACACAACATGTCTTCCATGTTTTAATTTCAATAGTAAAAAAAATTGTTTGCCAAAATAAAAAGTTTGCTTAATTTTCAATAATTAAAAGATAAATGAAATTAATGTTTTATGCCTTCATTTGATAACCAGAACATTCTAAATAAACAACACAGCATTTCTGAGGGTAAAAAAAAAAACTTTCATGAGGTTATTTTGAGAATAAATTTGAATAAATTAAGTATGCATTCAAATAATTAGACGTGCTAAAACACAGAATTTGATAACAGTAAAACCATATGGTGAGAAAAAATAAAACATTTCATAGGGCTCTAAACATGTCATTTTTGTTAAACATTTATTAAGTTGATGTGAAATTGATGTAAATTCAACCATTAAAAAGGAGCTGAAAAAAATAAAACGGGGAAAAAACGAAATCCAGAAAAATTAAAACGAAATTTGGGAAAAAATAAAACGGATTTCATAGTGCCCTACCAATGCATTGGAAACCCTGGATATACAGTATGAGGAAACTTAATAAAATATTTCAGTCATGTAAATGAGAAAAAAAGTTTGAAGTTAATACATTAATTGGATACAAGTATACATTCACTGGATTGAAATGGTGTAAAAATACTAAATAAATAAATAAATAATTGAAAAAATCCTTACGTTCATACAATTCATGAATGTGGGAGACGGTAAACACAAATTCATGCAATGTTCAACCCCCCCAAAAAAATCTCAAAATCTGTATTTATTTTTTCTTTTCTTTTTTTTGTTGAATTTATGATTTAAAGACACTGCAGAATAAATATTGTGTGATTGAAGTTTAGTGTGACCGCTGCTTTATTTAGTAAATCACAAACAGCTGTAGAAGTCATGTGAATTCAATGGTTAGAAAGAGGGGGAGCTTTGAAGTACATTCAAAATGCCTGTAATGCTGAAGAGAAGTCTTGGGCCTTTGAATAAGGTGGAGAACCACTGCTTTAAATCATCCTGGCATCTGCTAGTGATTATTAGATGATTACTGTATATCAGGATCAGCTGTTGTGCCTCATGTTAAGTGTTTGATTCCCGTTTGTGTGAGATGTGATTCCACCTCCCTTCCATCCATCACTGTGTTGTTGTGTAGGGTCTGATTGTGCCGCCCCTCCTCACTGTCCCCCAGTGTCTCCGGCTCTCCTCGTGCCTCATGGCTGCTGTGAGGGCCCTCAGCTCCTGGAGGATGCCATGAATGTGCCTCACCATCTGGGTATTGCACTCATCCTCTCAACCTTCCCTCAGACCAAACTCATCTTGTGTACTTCAGTCTCCCTCCATCCATCGACGGCAACATATTTCCAAAGCTTTACACAGGCAGCTTTCTTCTAAGACAACATCTTAACCAAAATGAAACCTCATAAATGACTGATCTGAAATGCTCTTCATGGACAGGAACGTGGCATTAACGCTCTGTTTAACAGTGCTGTCTCATTAATAGACAGAACTTTTAAACAAAGTGAACAGTATACGAAAAAGTATTCAATTGTTATACGTGTTATACTTTTTTTCATTTTAATTTTGTGATTGTGTGATATCATATCAGGGTTTCTGTGGGTTTTAAAAAGGTTCTTAAAAGTCATAATTTACCCTTCCACAAATTAAGGCCACAAAAACATTTAAATCAGAGCAGAAAGTACTAAAATCATAAGGTCATGGCATTAAATGTTGTATATGCTGCAACATTTACAAACATCTAAACAACTTTAAATCAAGATACATTTACTAGATATGCAAATTGAAGATATTAAGTAAGTTTGTGCTTTAACAAGAACAAATATCTGTCAGTGGATTATGAAACTTGTTTTCCCTTTAAATGGAGTTTTGTTTTTTTGTTGAGCACATTAGCAGATTCTGGTTCTTGTTTTAATCGTAGACATTAATTGTTATTAATTTCTCATGAAACATCTTATTATCTTGTCGTTGTTTCTCAAGTAAATGTATCTTGATTTAAAAATCATTAAAGATATGAACTGAAGAAGTCATTGCAGTGTCATCAGAAAGTACAATAAAAGTTATTTCCATATTCTACTGCTCTACCATATGAGTTCATATAGTATGATGTAGTGAAAATCTGGAGCTCATTCTTGAGCAGGTAAAAACAGAGACTGAGAAAAGCAGAGAAACTGAGAAAAAAATATGCAATTTGATGCAGATGCCGATATTTATATGACCAAAACATAAGATGAAACTATGATAGCTTGTAATGTAAATCAATGAGATCTTTATAACAGTGCAGCAGATACTTACAGCAGATATTATTATTAAATAATATAAACATCAGTTGTCACTCTGTATCTCCAGTAATATGTGTTAGTAAGATGATATTTAAATGCTTAGTTATATGATCAAAACAAATAATGCAAAGCAATCCAAAGATGATTGAGAGATGAACATAAATGTTCATTAAAGGAGAGTCCACTTTCGGAACAACAATTTACAAATAATGTTCTCAACCCCTTGTCATCCAAGATGTTCATGTCTTTCTTTCTTCAGTTGTAAAGAAATTATGTTTTTTGAGGAAAACAATTCAGCATTTTTCTCTATATGATATGGACTGATATGGTGCCCCGATTTTGAACTTCCAAAATGCAGTTTAAATGCGGCTTCAAACGATCCCAGATGCGGTTGTAAACAATCCCAGCTGTTAAAGAAGGGTCTGATCTAGCGTAACGATCAGTTATTTTCATAAAAATAATAAAATTTATATACTTTTTAATGTCAAATGCTCATCTTGTCTTACTCAGCCTGGACTGTGTATTCCAGTTCATGACAGTTAGTGTATCTCGAAAAATTCCCATCTCATGTTCTCCCTCAACTTCAGAATCATCCTATGTCGCTGTTTTACCTGTTTTGTTAAGGATGTTTGATCTTCTTTACATGTTCACTTTACAAAGACTGGGTCGGTACTTCTGCAGCGATGTAGGATGATTTTGAAATAATTTTTGAAGTTGAGGGAGAAAATACGATTTTTGACATACCCTAACTGTCTTGAACCAGAATACACAGAGTTCAAGGAGAGAAAGGCAAGACGAGCGTTTGGCATTAAAAAGTATATAAATTGTATTATTTTTATGAAAATAACTGATCGTTATGCTAGATAAGATCCTTCTTTCTCGGCTGGGATCGTTTACAACCGCAATTTCTTTACGGCTGAAGAAAGAAAGACATGAACATCTTGGATGACAAGGGGGTGAGTACATTATATGTGAATCTTTGTTTTGGAAGTGGACTTCTCTTTTAAAAGCCTACTGATCATATTTGATACTGACATTTGAACAGGTTTTAAAAAAAAAGTCTGGATATTCAAGTAAAGCTACATTGTTTCAAATCAGTAAATATTCATCTTGACATATTACTAACAATATCAAAATCATTCTTATGTTTACTTTATAAAAAAAAGAGCTTTCGCAACACAAAAAAAACATTTAACACAGGGTGGATGAACAGGGGAAATATTATATTAAATGCATCAGTCAGGTGTTTTAACAGGTTAGCAATTTGTGTAATCAAATATGATAGATAGAAAGCAGACTTTATAGGGTTACGTGCTATTTATTTCTAAATCAAATGCGTCTTACATAGAAAAGCATCTGTTGTGCCAACATCAACCAGAGGATCTCTCAAGGCTTTTCAAAAGTTTAGTGTTTATTTCCTGTAACATACTCTGTTGTCTGCTCTTCCATACAGACAGCAGTGAGTTTCTGGCTGATGACATCAGCATCATCGCCGGCGGCAGTTTGACCGGTTGGCACGCCGACTCAGCCTTCGTTCTCTGGAGGAGAATCTTGGGGATTCTCGGTGATGTGAACAGCATCCGCTGCGCCCGCATCCACGCCAAGGTCTTCAGTTACCTCTATGAGCTCTGGCACAAGCTGGCCAAGGTAGGTTCCCTTCATTCTCGGCAAAACCTTGTTTACAATTACCTTAGAAACTAAATGTTAAAGGTCTCTTGTTTTTAGATCAGAGATAACCTTGGGATCAGAGTGGATACAGACACAGCCATGGTCCGACCCTTGTTCATCCCTCCTCTGCGCATGTTGGCCTCTTGGCTCTTCAAGGTAACATGCTGAAACTATCCATCATAAATGTTCTCTGCAAGTAGACTACAACAATTTTGCCCTGTTTCACAAGTGATCAGCAAAGAAACATTACTTAATACACCAGGCAGTAATGTGTTCACTTGTAATTGGATGGTCAGTTTAAAAAAAAAAAAAAAAAAAAACCTTAAGAAATAAATGCTTTTATTCAGCAAGGACTTGTTCATTTGTAGGGGGAGGGTAGGGCGGATTCACATTTGAATCACGATTCAGTCTCCTAGTGATTCGCATCGATTCACAAATTTCAAAAATTGATTTTCTAATTAATATAATAATAATAATAGCATGATGTTGTCAGAATAAAACAGCAACAGCAATGGAGGTAGAAAAAAAAATACATCCTGCCCCATTTTCAGCATGGACAAGTGTTTAGAAAAATAATATAGCCTGTTACATTAGAGTACATAATACATATTTCACTTACCACATAAACAGTGTAAGGAGAAATGACTGGTAGGGCGATGGCGAATGATTTGCAGATCCTGATCAGCACTGACAAACATCTAATCTTGTAAAATATGTGGTAAGTAGGCATAGATTTTATGAAAAATTGTGAATCGTGATTAAAAATCGAAAATTTGTGAATCGATTTTTAATCGAATTGTGACCCCAAGAATCGATTTAAATCGAATCATGAGGTACCCAAAGATTCCCACCCCTATTCAGTTGATCAAAAGAGATGTATTGTTAGAAAAGATTACTATTTCCAGTAAATTCTTAATAGGAACTTTATACTCATCAAAGAATCCTGGGGAAAAAAAAAAAAGTTAGGTTTTCTCAAAAATGTAATGTTTTAACATCGATTATAAGAAATGTTTCTTAAGCAGCAAATCAGCATATTAGATCATATTAATAGTGATATATAATATTAATATTGTAAAATATATTCAGAGAAAACAGTTGATTTAAATGTTAATATTTCACAGTATGTTTGTTCTTTATTTTTGATCGAATAAATGCAGCATTGCTAAGCATTAGAGACTTCTAGATTAGCATGCTGTTTGCATTAAACATTTAGCATAATTGTTGATTTCATTGGTTTAGTTCGTTCCCGCTTTGTTTTTCTACACAGTGCTTTATTTAAACATAAAAAAGGTTAAACCTTATTAAACGAATGTGCTTACACAAATACAAATTTATATGCAGAAAGATAAATTTGAATCACTTTCAGAACTTTTTTTCCAGCTATTGAACACAAAAAACAATCGACAAACCAATCAGAATCCACCTGATGTTAAAGCATTTAAAGTGACAGACAAAAGAACTGCAGCAGAACATTATTGTGCATTGGCGCAGACACTAATATGTGACCCTGGACCACAAAACCAATCTTAAGTTGCTGGGGTACATTTGTAGCAGTAGCCAAAAGTACATTGTTTGGCTCAAAATTATCGATTTTTCTTTTATGCCAAAAATCATTAGGAAATTAAAGTAAAAAGTAAAAGTATAAAATGTCTACTGTAAATACATCAAAACTTAATTTTTGATCAGTAATATGCATTATTAAGAACTTCATCTGAACAACTTTAAAGGTGATTTTCTCAATATTTTGATTTTTTTGCACCCTCAGATTCCAGATTTTCAAATAGTTGTATGTTGACCAAATATTGTCCTAACAAACTATGCATCAATGGAAAGCTTATTTATTCGTCTTTCAGATGATGTATCTCAATTACAAAATTGACCCATATGACTGTTTTTGTGGTCCAGGGTCACATATAGTTACTGTGCTAATGCATAAGAGAAGAAGTAAACTGATGCAAAGAGCTGACACTAGGTGAAATGCAAATACAACACAGTGATGCCATTAATATGCTAATTAGGGCATGTGTTACTGTATTTACTCTGAAATTGAATACAGACTGACTTACGATGTGTGTGTTCAGGCTACCATGCTGCCGTCAGAGTTCAAGGCTGGCAAGCTACAGGCGTATAAACTGATCTGTGAGATGATGACGAAACATCAGGATGTGCTGCCCAACAGTGACTTCCTGGTGCATCTTTACCACGTCATGCACAAAGGCTTCACCAGCGACGATCAGGTACGATGGATTCTGCATGCTTGTTTTTTTTTATTAAACCTGTATGTGTTGTGTTCTTAGTTGTACCTAAAATATTCCTTTAAAAAGAATGAAAAAAGAATGAAAAAAAAACACTAGACCAGTTGACCACTAGATGGTGCAACAATCTTTTTTTTTCTTGCAATGCAGTAAAGGCTCTCTAAAGCTGCCTGATTCTGTATTTGAAGAAATGCTTGTCTCCTAAACATTCACAACAAGCCGTTATTAAATAATCAAAAGAGAATAAGTCCGATCTGATGTTGACCGATATACATTTTTATTTTTTTTTTGTCTAGGATTATCCCTTAAAAAGTTTTGTTTGTTTATGGATTTACAGTGTGGTGAAACGTGTCCAGATCTCCAGTGGTGTGTGTGCTGGCACTGCACTCATTTAATTTCTGTTTCTTTATATTTGGTCAAAAAATAAAAACTCCCTGAATCTTGAGCTGCAATGGAAAAGCGATAGAGATTGGACAAGATAGACAGCGAAAGTGCTTTTGGCCACCGTTGTGGATCTACGCACTGTTGTGTGTCGATAATAGATTCTATTTGTGTCACTGTTGGCTTGAAGTCTCACTCTAAATCCACACAGGAACAGATTTGAAGGCCAGATAGAGCTCAGAGACGACATGAACAGTAGTGCAGAAGTGCATCCCTTCTGCTTTGTTGTTTTTTGTTTTTTTTTCTCTCTGCTGTTGTTTTACCACTCACTTGATGGGATTGTAAAAGTTGAACTTAGCGTTCACATCTTACACACTTCAGAAAAAACTGTTTGTGTCCACAACAATACAATTTAACAGCCAACTGCGAAAACGGCATAAATTGGGTTAGATATGGGCAGAAATTTAAGCAGTTCAGTCCTATTTCATTATTTTCTGCTGCACTGAAAATTGAATACCTGTTAAAATCATATGTACAGCTAGAGCGTTCTGACCATTATAGACTTATATCTTTAGCATCTCTTTGAAGTTTTGGCATTTACTCTACCAGTCAAAGTATAGGCTCATTAAAAAAAAAAAATAATCTAGCATATGGGACCTTTGAATGGATTTGAATGATAAACATAGTTTAAGAATAAGAGTGTAGAGGCATGTAAAACGTTGTAACCATAAATACCACAACATTTACTGTGTTTGTTTGTTTTTTTTGTTTTTTTTAAATAGTCAAATTATAAAACACATTTTACATATGCAGCTCAGTGTGAATCCTGTTCATGCTGCTTTAACACAACAAAAATCATTTATGTTGCCTCAAATCAGATTTTTTTTTAACAATTAAGTCGTAACAACATTTAAAAAATGTATTAGTTCACCCAAAAATGAAAATTACCCCATGATTTACTCAACCTTAAGCCTTCCTATAGGTGTATATTTCTTTCTTCGTTCAGATGAATACAATCAGAGGTATATAAAAAAATATTCTGGCTCTTCTAAGCTTTATAATGGCAGTGAATGGGTGTTGACATTTTGAAGTCCAGTAAAGTGCATCTATCTAGCATAAAAAGTGTTCCACACAGCTCCACGGGGTTAATAAAGGCATTCTAAAGTGAATTGATGTGTTTGTGTAGGAAAAATATCCATATTTAAACTTTAGAAACCTAATCTCTAACCGCCAGCAGTCGTATTCCAGTGGAGAATGTAGGTGAAACAGAAGTGTATGGAAGCATATGGGTAGCAAAATTCAATTTGTAATGTAATATGCAAAACGGCAATGTTTTTCTGTATAAATTTACATTTTCCCATACATATGTGCAACATTTAGTGAAAATTCAGTTATATAATTTACATTTGCCATTTCCTACACTAGTTTTAATATGCAAATCAAAAACATATTTTAACACTTTATAATGCAAAATTGAAATGAAAATGTATTACCCAAATTGATAAAATACGTTTGCCATGTCCAAGCAAAAACTGTAGCAAAATAATCATTTAAATTCTGTTTTTCCTAAATGCATTTAGACTTACAGATAGGACACTTGGGATTGCATTTTCATCATAATACCACGTGATAATTGTAGCAAAGTGCAGTGAGAATTCCAGAATGCATTCTGAGCCAAACGGGGAGCAAAATGCTGATTTAAATGTCTTTTATTTTTCTTAAATGCATTGACACTACATATAAGATGTTTCAGTTGGATTTTAATTGAATACCCTGCGATGAATGTAGTTTAAGTCAGTGTGAATTATATAATTATATAATTCATATAATTATATATATGTAAATTATATAGTTCAGTTTTAATTTTTTATATACTTTATCAAAAATTATATCCATTTTTTTTTTTTTTTTTTTTTACAAATTTGAAGTACAAAATGAGGATTTGTAATGAAAAATGATGGAGAATTTCGATATAAGCCCAGAAGAGACTGGTTTTCCTGTGCTGTAAACAAAGACTAGCATATTCTCACTGGAGCTTACACTATGCCTGCCGGCCTTCTGACATAGAACATCCATCTCTCTTAGTTCACCGTCTGTATATTCTGGTTCAAGTAAGTAAGGCTGGGAAAAAAACTGCAAGTCATCCTCTCTGTCGATATCTTCAGACATGTTTACGAAGACTGTTTTATGTACAGCGTTTGTCGACTTCTGCTTACAAACAAGGCACAGCGCAAACGGGTTCTACGTCAGAACGGCGGCTCCTATGTCAGCAGCACCACACGGATGCCTCGTGGTACTCTCGTGAATGTGCAATGAAGACTGACACAGAGGAGAAGAGATTGTGGAATAAAGTTGTTGTTATTGTTTTCTTTGCTCACAAAAAGTATTCTCATAGCTTCATAACATTACGGTTGAACCACTGATGTCACATGGACTATTTAACAATGTCCTTTAATATCTTTCTAAGCCTTGGTAGTTGCGTTGCTGTCTATGGAGGGTCTTAATTTGTGTTCCGAAGATAATTGAAGGTCTTATGGGTTTGGAACGACACAAGGCTAAGTATTTAATGACGGAATTTTCATTTTTGGGTGAACTATCCCGTAAACTGAACAAACGCAAATTTAATGTTTTGTGTGCCCTACACTGCATAGTTGTACTAGTACGATGAACAGTTGTCTGCAACTGTTGACTAATTGACTCACAAAGAGGTGGATATCCCATAGATATCAAACAATAATCTTACAGCCAGAAATTGTGACATCTTTAAGGGTGGGATTTGACTTTGACCATCATTTGACCGTTGTAGAAAGTGCAAACTAAATGGGCAAGTGGCAGATTATTGAAATGGAAGAATTAAAGTTGTTTCAGTGTTAATTTCATTAACGAAGACGACGCCGAAAAATATTCGTTAACAAATATTCGTTCTGTGACGAAGACGAGACGTTGACGAGCTAAAACTAATATCTGATGATAAAAAGTATGACGAAATTTATGCCATCTCTTTGTTAACAAGACGAGACGGGGCGGGACGAGAATGTTATTTAAGGACTACCAGGACATTAAAAAGACGAGTAAAGTTTTCCCAAATTCAGTCCTTGATTCAATTTTATTATAAGCTTTGATTTGGACTAAAAAATTAATGAATATTTTTGTTTGAAGAATAAATAGCTAAAATACACTAAAATATGTTGGTAACTTCAGTTTGACTAAAAGTAATGACTCAAAGTTGACAAAAATGTATGTATATATATATATATATATATATATATATATATAATTTTATGGTAACAAATAGAATATGTTTACTGATATTTGTCATATGTATATTATATTGTTAAAAAGTATATAGTAGTATAAGCATTTATTTTATTGTAGTAAAAAGGACATTGTGCATTGAAATGTATCTGTACAGGAACCCTGGTCAAACTAAAGCTGCAGTTAATGATTAAATCTTTGTGTACCACTATAGGAACAGGAAAGTCAACAAATAAGAGCACTGCCAACAGGTGTTGGACTGCTGGCTGGATTTAGTAAATACACACTGACCATCAGCACATTGATTTTTTTTTTTTACCTCCATCATTTGGAGTCATGTTAAGGTCACAAATTGAGGTATTTGTCTTAGCGCTGCGGTACATCTAGAGTCTTTAGCTGGAAAGGACGAATCGAGGCACATTCACCCATGTGTCTGTACATATAAATGTCCTTGCACTGCTATGACAATTCAAACCGGTTGGCCATGTTAAATTGTCACACACACACACACACACACATGATTGTGCTTGCTGTATTTACCGCTGCATAATAGTCCCGCTTTGCAGAATTGCCGCTTCCTCCAAAATGCTCATTTTGGGTAATCACGCAGCAGTTTGGTGGCGCTTAATTACTACTGGTTGCTAAGCATTGCAAAGGTCAGTTATTGCAGAATGAAGGTAAAATGTCCCTGCAGATGCACCGCTTCCACCAATTTCACATCTCCCTCTCAGCAGGACTCTTTTTATGCTGCTAGGTTGTCTATATTGGTGTTTTTTTTTCCTTCATCTGACAGTGTTTACAAAGGATTCAATTAAGGAAGATGAATGTGGCAGTTACGGAGCAGCCGTGTTTGTTTATGCGTTTGTTTGTTTGTGCACATGGTACAGTGGTTTCAAGAAACTGATGTGAGAGAGAGACAGAAATGGTTGGTGGTTTATAAAGCGGTTAAAGGATACACTCTGAATTACGTAACGTTTCACACCTTCAGAGTAACTTATGAAGTCCAGAGACATAGCCTGATGGATTGTGCCTCGAAATGATTCATGCAGTTAACCTGAGTTTAAATCTGTTTTGAGTGATTTTCAGGACCTCCATCTCATTTCTTGTCCATACAGAGTAGGATTACTGTGCATTTTTTAAATATCTGTCATTTATTAGAGTAATTTTGTTTTGGCACACATTTATTACACTACATAAACTTGTTCCTCATTACTTTGAAGTGAAGAAATGGACACCCGCTCCAAAATGCAACAGCAATATCTAATTCCTGATTCTGAATCTGCACCAAATCACACTGAATGATTCATTCATCAGTCGGACTGATCTGAACAACTCAATGATTTAGTCAGAGTGAGTCAGTTATCAAGTCACCAAATTATTCATGTCTGTCTGACTCAAAATGTGCTCGAGTTGAGCTAGTGTGCGTGTGATGAGTGGTGTTAAAAAATAAATTATTAATAGTGAATTTTAGTATTGATTATTACATGCACATACTGTACATACTGGCATGTTTTGAGTTATTTTAATATAGTATAGTAATTAGATGCCTGATTGTGGATACATCCACATTTGTATGTAAAAACATGCAATAACATTTAAAATAGCTCAGATTAATTCACATGCATTTTTTCCACTGTTATTGCAGTTTTAAGTGATATAAAGTGGGTATGCTTGCATTATTTCATTTATTTATTTTTTTTAATGTTAACATACTTTGCCCTATGTGACGTCTTGTTAGGGCCCGAGCACTGATGGTGCACACACACCAGACGTGGTGAAAATTTATATCTGATATGGGTTTTAGATATGGGTGTGGCAAAATGGCTCAATAGCGCCACCTATTAAATTTCAACGAAGTGCCCCTTAAGTTATGTTTCGCATACATGTAAGAAATTTGGTAAACACATGTAACACACCAATACCTACAAAAAAGTCCCCGGGTACAAAGTCCCAAACCCAACAGGAAGTCTGTTTGAATTTTCTCTGCAAGTTTTGTGCTGTTTTTGCCATTTTCAGGTATTGTATTTAAACAAACTCCTCCTAGAGATTGATTCAGATCAACACCAAATTTGGTCAGTCTAATCTAAAGCCCTTTGTGACATTAAATTGCGAAAATCTTGATTTTTCATTAAAGGGCGCCTCCATGCGGCCTGACAAACTTTGATGTTTCGCAATGAAAAAGTTGCTGATGAGTTTGTGCAAAAGACACGTCCATCTAAACTAACTACAAAAATGTCTCTTGATGAGGATTGGAAAGCACAGAAATGACCCCATGACAGAACTTTCGATATAGAATATGTGGAAGGAGGACTTACTCTGAGTATAATGTTGCTCTGACGTCACCTGCCCACTTCTTTTGACTACACTCACCAATGAACTACAACAAAGCACTATGACCACCAATAGCATTGGATTCAGGAGTCAAGCTGCCCCATACATGACAATACCATGCCTGAACGCAACGGGTCGTGAGCTAGATTTCAAATCGCTTAAGGAACATTTTGGCATTTTTTTTTGTTAGAAGGCGTTGTAGCTCAGCCATACAATGTCTGTTCTGCCCCAAACTTCACACTTGTAATACAGGAACATAAATTGATATTTTAATATATTGAACTATATTTATAGTATTTATAGTATAGTATTTATAGTATATGTTTTGGTAATAAGATTTATTATTTAAGCTTATGTGCAGATTAATACATATTCAGTGTCTTCATCCATTCATCATCGTTATTGTAGTGTGAAGTGAATAAAGTTGCAAAATAAAGATGCTTGAGCAATCAGTACTTTTTTCTTTTTAAACTAAAAATCGAACACTTTTGTGCTTTTACTCAAGTGAAATTGAAAAGGACTACTTATACTTTTACTGGAGTAATGTTTTATTAGTTTATCCACACCTATTCAGGTACTTGATTTGTGTGCGTCGTATGCCACAGTTTTACTGTCCTCTAATAAAAGTGGCTAAGAGAATATCTTAAAAAACGATTTTTACATTTTTGTTCCTCCCCCCTCAGGATGTGTTGAACACGATGATTAGATGGTGCTCACCACGCTTCTTCTTCCTGGGCCTGCCGGGCTTCACCATGCTGGTGGGAGACTTCATCACCGCGGCTGCTCGTGTCCTCAACACTGACTCCTTTGAGGTACTGCTGCTGCTGTCAGTCCTAAAAGAATTATATCTACACCTACGCTACTTACAGAAACACACACCTTCATGTTGGTGTTTTCTCCATTCATGTTCATGTCAGGCTCCACGGATCGAAGCTCAAACAGTTCTTGGTTCGCTGGTGTGCTTCCCTAACCTGTATCAACAGATCCCCTCTTTGCAGTCTGTTCCTGGATCTGAGGATATCGTAGTTGGCAAAGAGGACATGAAGGTATGCCGTTAAAAAAGTCAAGCTAACCCCACATTTTATTACACATCTAATATCTAATGATGCTTTTGTAGTGGAAATGAGCTCTCTGTTCAGCTGTTAGAGTCAGTGTGTTAATTTGTTAATGGCATCACAGGTTACACATTTGGGTGTGAAACTGTCAATGGAAAATGCAAAAGATAATCTACAGATGGAGAGGCCTAGTGTCATTTAACAGATGTATTTTAATTAATTCTGTCATTTCAAACCTTTATGACTTACTTTCTTCATGTCAGGATGTTTAGTTGATAATGAGTGTCCTCAAACAAAGGTGTTGAATGGCTTTAGAAGATGTCATATGGGCCCTGTCCCAAATGGAACACTTCATGTTAAGTCCACGAGACCGCAGGGTGTCCCATTTGTCATTTTAGCGCTCAGAAGGGTGCTCGCGAGCGCCTCCGTTATGCGCCGCACTGGTGTGAGCTCCGCAACAGACTTCTACCCGACAGTCAAAGCAACATCACGTCACGAAAGTGCAGACTCAGAGGAAGACAGAGGCTTTAGGGTGCCATTTGGGACAGGGCCATGGACTGCTTTCCTGTCCCTGTCACAGTGGTGTTTGGAGTGCACACTGGGGTCTAAAGATAAAAGTGTTATGGCTTGATTTTCAGTTGACTTCTCAGTGAAAATGCATGCAGGTGGATGATGTGACCAAAATCTTTAAACCATGATATGTGCTCTTTAATTACACCAGTGATACACATCAGCTAATGGTAATTTTTTTTTTTTGCTGAATTAGATTTGACCAAAGCAATACATATTTTAGAATTTCATAAGCCACTGCAACACATTATAAGCTGGCAAAGTGGCTTTTAAAAAAGGAAAAAGTCAAAAAATAAATAAAAAAAAATAGAGTAAACATCTCAGATCTTTTTTCCACCTTTCATGTAATATTGAAACAAACTAAATCCATGAACCAAATGAATAGAAACTTTTAAGGGAAAAAGAAAAAAAAGAAAAATCTAAAATTACCTGATTGCACTACCTCATGGGGCACACCTTTTTTTCCTAATTTTTACTCAGTTTGAAATTAACCACGTATATTCAAACAAGCTTTGACTGAAAAGTAATTATAATCCTCCATTCATAATTTAAGTGATGCCGTTTCTGTAGCATCTTTGCAATCACATTGCTTAAGTGGCTTAATATCATCATGTAAATCAGCGTTTCCCAACGTCAGTCCTCGTGCCCCCCGCTCTGCATATTTTGTATGTATCTCTTATCACGTACGGCAATTGTTCTGTTCGACCGTGAAGTGCCCTGCGACGTGGAAATCACCGGATATTCCACCATTATTCCAGTTCGAAACGAGTGTATCCACAAGTTTTTTACGCCCCATAAGGCCTTGCGTCAAAAGTGGGAGCGTCTTCCGGTTCGAAGTAAACAAACGGGACGTAACACTCATTCATTCAACAGCTGACAGTAGTGATGTGCAATTGAAGCCTCGTAAAGCACGGACATTTCAACTGACCGTTTCGGGAAAAGATTCAAAGCCTAAAGTAAGTCGAAAACAGCGTGATCTGGTGGTTGGTAAACAATAAAGCAGCCAGAAACATGCGAAAGAAACACCGTCAGACGAAACATTTACCACACATTTGACAGATCGACTCATTTACGTGCACAAATATAAGTCTAACAGTGTGTGTGTTTGTTTGTTGAATTTCTGTCTCTGATAAATTCATGTACCCATTAAACTGGCATTAAATGCTAGTACGAATATCTGATCCAATAGAAGAATAATGTACACATTAAGTGCATAGGGCAAATATTTAAGTTCACTTCATTTCGGAACGTTCCATGAAGGGCTGGAGATGGGAAACGCTGATCTGAATCAGTATGAATTTCTTTCCAGCTGTGTGTGAAAAGTGCCTTACAAATTTGCTTTCAGTAAATTAAAAAGAACAGGCATGGTATTTTTGAAAATTTTTTTGTTCCACATACAGGTTTTTGAAGGTGTGCAATGACAGAAGAAAATATGGCATACAAATATGTAAACCATGACCACAAAACTGAACCTTAATTAGCCTTAATATGTTGCCAAATATATTAGTATTAACTGTCTTGCTTTCTATCTATAGGACTACCTTGTGAACATTCTTTTGAAGACGGCACGTAATGAGACATGTGAAGGAGCCAGGTACTGTACAACCCGCCTGACTGACATAGATTCAGTTCACTGAGCCTTATGTGTAGTGATCTTGCATACATTTTTTACATTTTATTTTTGTTCCTGTTTAAAAGTCATGCATGATTACAACCACACTGATGTGTTTTACGTTGTGAATGATATGGATGGCTGCTCCTTTGGGCTCCTAATGATCTGACAGTGTTTTACCGTGTTTTAGGTGTGTAGCAATCTGCAGTCTGGGGCTGTGGGTGTGTGAGGAGCTGAGACAGACAGAAACTCACCATCAGGTCAAAGATGCCATTAACGTTCTGGGCGTCACGTTGAAGGTGATTATATCTGATCTGTTCCTTCACTCTGAAGTTGTATTAGTCTCTCCTACTAGACTGTATTAGTTGTATTAATTTAAGTTAAATGACCAGTTTCTGTATGTCACATCTGAAAACAACCATAGAATAGAAAAGTATATGTGTGATTGTGCATGTTTGTTACATTCAGTCTTCACAAAAAAAACTTTTGTTTTGCCAGGTCAAATAGGCTTGTATTTTCACTGATCAATTATATTTATATGTACACAATAAATGGTCACCCATTGTACTTCAGTATAACATAACATGTAAAGTTACCACAAATTCCAAATGCTTAGCAAATACTGTGTTATTGTTAAAATGCAGTATAGTTGATAAGATTATCTAAAATGTAGTTGAGCCATTTGAAAGCACTCATTTTCAAATGATAGTTTCCATCTTGAGTATTTTTGTTCCCTTCGTTATGTAGCGGTTATCACATCCTGTTCATGTTGACTCAAAACAGCTCAGGCCAAAATAAAGCTTCAGGAACAGGGTTTCCATCTCTAAAAGCATGTGCTGAACTGTTGGGAGTTCATGTGTGGCTGCCTCTCTTCTATTACTCTGAAAAAACACTCACTCTCTCACCTCAAATTCCACATGAGCCCAGAACAAGAGAGAATTATAGGGAAGAGCAGTAGACACACAATCCATTAACCTGGGATCTACCCAGCAGTTGTTTTTTTTTTTTAGTGATAAATAGAAATAATAAATGTAGAAATAGAAATGACACAAATTATGTTTCAATCATAATGAAGTGTGCATATAAATTTTTCAGTGTCTGTTTTTTTTTTGTTGTTTTTTTTTAAGTTTATTACTAAAATTTCCTTTCTTAAAAACTGTATATGCAGTTGAAGTCAAAAGTTTACATACACCTTGCAGAATCTGCAAAGTGTTAATTATTTTACCAATATACAAGAGATCATACAAAATGCATGTTGTTTTTTTATTTAGTACTGACCTGAATAAGATATTTGTAATAATGATCCACAGCTGTGTTGTTTGTTTGTTTAGTGATAGCTGTTAATGAGTCCCTAGTTGGTTCTGAACAGTTAAACTGCCTGCTGTTCCTTCCAGTCTCACAAATTCTTTGTTTTTTCAGCATTTTTGTGCATTTGAACGGTTTCCAAAAATGACTGTATGATTTTGAGATCCATCTTTTCACACTGAGGACAAGTACAGCCCTTCAGAAGCTACAGAAGATACTTACATGTTACCCAGAGGACAAATTAAGTTAAACTTAACCTGACCTTCAAATTCAAAAAGATTTCACCCCCAGCTCTCAATGCATCGTTTTTCCTTCTGTGAGCGTTTGAACCTTCTGTAATAGTTGCGTATGAGTCCTCAGTTGTCCTCAGTGTGAAAACATGGATCTCAATATCATACAGTCATTAGAAAGGGTTCAAATACACAAAAATTCTAAAAAGCCAAAGAATTTGTGGGACCTGAAGGATTTTTCTGAAGAACAGCAAGCAGTTTAACTGTTCAGGACAAACATAAACAACTTTCAATAAAAAAAACCACACACACACAGCAGTGGATCCTTCAGGTAACAACACAGTCTTTAGAATCTAGTATATGTAAACTTTTGAACAGGGTCATTTTAATAAATTCAACTATTATTAAATGAAAAATAAGGTTCATTGTGTATGATCCCTCCTGTTTTGGTAAAATAATTAACATTTTGCAGATTCTGCAAACTTCTGACTTCATCTGTATGTCTCTATATAAACAATGTAAAAATATGATCTAAAACTATAATCTAAAATCTCTAAAATCTAAAGTCTCTAAGATTGTGTTTATTTGATTAAAAATACAGTAAAAATAGTATTTTGGAAATATTATTGCATTTTACTATAACTGATTTCTATTGTAATATATTTTAAAATGCAATTTATTCCTGTGATCAAAGCTGAATTTTTAGCATCATCACTCCATTCTTCAGTGTCACATTGATCCTTCAGAAATCATTATAATATGCTGATTTGCTGCTCAAGAAGCATTTCTGACCATTATCATTATCAAAGCTGTGGTGCTTAAAGGAGAAGTCCACTTCCAAAACAAAAATTTAAAGATAATGTATTCACCCCCTTGTCATCCAAGATGTTCATGTCTTTCTTTCTTCAGTCGTAAAGAAATTATGTTTTTTGAGGAAAACATTTCAGGATTTTTCTCCATATAATGGACTGCCTATAATGGTGCCCCGATTTTGAACTTCCAAAATGTAGTTTAAATGCAGCTTCAAACAATCACAAATGCGGTTGTAAACGATCCCAGCCGAGGAAGAAGAGTCTTATCTAGCGAAACGATCGGTTATTTTCATTAAAAAAAAATACAATTGAAATACTTTTTAATCTCTAACGCTTGTCTCGTCTTGCTCTGCCTGAATTCTGTGTATTCTGGCTCAAGATGGTTAGGGTATGTCGAAAACATATTTTCTCCCTCAACTTCAAAAATCATTTTAAAATCATCCTACATTGCTGCAGACGTATCGACCCAGTCTTTGTAAAGTGAACATGCAAAGAAGATCAAACACCCTTAACAAAAAAGGTAAAACAGCGATATAGGATGATTCAGTTCAGACAGAGTAAGACAAGACATTAAAAAGTATATAAATTGTATTATTTTAATGAAAATAACCGATCGTTTCGCTAGATAATACTCTTCTTCCTCGGCTGGGATTTACAACCGCATTTGGGATCGTTTAAAGCTGCATGTAAACTGCATTTTGGAAGTTCAAAAACTTCCCAAAAAGAATGTTTTCCTCAAAAAACATAATTTCTTTAAGACTGAAGAAAGAAAGACATGAACATCTTGGATGACATTTTTGTTATGGAAGTGGACTTCTCCTTTAATATTGTCAGATTCTTTGATGAGTAGAAAGTTCAACAGCATTTATTTAAATTATTAATTGAAAGAATAACATTTATTTGAAATAGATTTGTTTTTGTCTTTACTGACACTTCTATTCATATCTAAATATTAATACAAAAAAATCATACTGACCCTAAACTTTTGAGCAGTACTGCATATTTTATAAAGCACAAGAGGTCTACTGAGCATTAATATGAAATTGTGCATATAAAAAAATCCTCCTGATCATGTTCATTTAGTGAAAGAAGTAATGAAAACATGCGTTTTTATGTTCATTTTTTCATTTTGTCTGGACGGTAACGTGAGAGTGAATGTAATTTTGTCTTTTAGTTTGGAAATAAGGTGGTGGCCAATGTGGCCTGTGACATCTTTCAGCTACTGATTTCTCACTGGCAGCACTTACAGAGACTGGATCCGTCCCTTCCCAAAAGAATTATTGAGGTACGAACCGTCTCCATCAGCGTCATGCATCTGTTGTGAAATTGTGACACCTGCTTCATCTCTGCTTTCTCTCTGTTGTAGATTTTTGTAGCAACCATAGCATTTCTTCTGCCCAGTGCTGAACACTCGACAGTTGAGGCAGATAAAAAGGTAAGCAAGCAAAACGTCTCTGTTTGCGTAAGCACTGTCGGACATGGGAATTCAGAACGAGCAGCATACGGCACTTTATCCAGCTCTCCGTTATTCTGCGTCTCTACTCGTTGGTCCATCCTTCCTAACAGCTTGTCTTTGGCAGGTTTATTGATTGTTTTGTAGTTGTGTCAAGAGTGTGCTGAATGAATGCTTTCTCTGTGCGCTCTAGTTAATGGTGTCTCTACTGCTGTGCCTGCTGGACTGGTGCATGGCCGTACCTCTGTCCATCCTACTGGAGCCCATCACTATGCCCGTGCTGGACGACCCCGCCTCGCAGAAAGCCCCTCTACTGGACTACATTTACAGGGTGGGTACGGAAAATAAAGGCGAAATATTCCAGCGCGTGTGTGTGCGTTACGCTCTAATAAAAATGCACTCGTCCCCTCAGAGCTCATATTTAGTCATCAGACACTAATGAGAGGGCATTGAGGGGCACAGAATAAATGAGATATTAGTCCCGGCCTGTTGTGCAGATGCAGACAGACACAGACCTTTGTGCAGATGTCATGCTCCCAGAAAAAAATGGCCAAATTATTTAAATGTCCCATTGTTGGATTGATAAGCTCGTCAATGAATGCTGAACTCAAGAATTCGGTTCATCATCATATGAGAGAAAATGCACCTGCTGCAAAGGGGAGAAGGGAAGAATAAATGTGCTTTGTTTTCCTCTGCACTCGTTTGACTGTTAATCATTTTCTGCTAGTTATTATATGCTCAGTGGGATTACTTTTAATCTCTCATTTGTCAGAGCTGAATAGCGTCTAACACGAGCGCATGTACGGCACCCTCACCAGGACAGCGCGCCAGTGCTCGTGCGCTCGAGTGTCGTGTCTCAGTTAAATGCAAGAAATAATGATTAGCATCTCGAGCCTATAGTACTACTCCAATAATAATTGGTAATGACCGTCCTTTAATGTTACAGAGTCTTGGTTCATTTATGCAGCACAGTTTGAGAAGTGCCACTTACAACATTTATAGACTAATGAAAATCAAAGCAGGCAAATGCGGTTTAACACTTAACAATTTCTTTTGTTTTTCACAAACGCCAGTTTGTTTCAAAACAGGAAAAGCAGTTCTTTCTGCCCTTACAAGTAAATACGGCCTGACTGAAGTCCATTGTAAGAGGGTCTGTTACTGATTTACATTGAGAGATGATCCATCACACCTTTGAATGACCCGTGCCTCCGATATATCAGCAGTTTCCATTTGAGCCAGATGGCACTAATGGCTCTATGGTGGTGATTATGTGGCAAATTAAAGTTGTGTGCTTTTATTTTTAGGTATTTTTACAACATGGGTTTATATCTGATCGTGTTTATGTAGCTTGCAGGGTGGTTGTTTGCTGCGTGCGTGTGCGGTGTTTGAGAATGAGCCAAGGGATAAAGCCTTAATTAAATCAAACAGAGCAAACCTGTTCAGGCACTATGATAAACTGTGCTGGACTGTGTCTTATCTTCTGCAGCCAATAGAGCCATGGCCATCTGTTTTTGCACATCGATACACTCCCATATCACTGGAGAAATAGATTATTAGCCCATAAAGCCCCTCTCGCTGGGTTTCCTGGCTTAGCATTGTAAATATCGTCCCATCTCCATATGGCGGCCCTGTAGCGCTCAACCACACCGTCTGGGTGTAACAACAATGTTTCAATCTATTACAGATTTCTTTTTAATGCATCTCAGTGGAGTGCCAAGAAAAGCGTCTTCATGGCTGAAGTAATCTCCGAGTTGTTGATCCTAGCAGAGCTTGCCATTTGACGCATTCTCATTAGACTTTAAAAATGCGTTAACATCTAAGCAATGCCATTAGTGTCTCATGCATTGCATGTTGTATTTGTAATTCAGTCTAGAACAACTGAGAATGCAGCTCATTATTATTAAATAAATAATTTCGCTTTTTTCTAAAGGTGTTCCCCAGGGTTCTGTATTAGGCCCACAAATCTTTTCTTTTTATGAATTTTTCCCTTTCGTCATTCTTTGTGTTACCGGTATGCTTAATTCACTGTTCTGCTGTCTCAGGTGCTGCACACTTGTGTGTCAGGGTCTAACCTGCACACTCAACAGAGTCACTACCTCCTCAGCCTTGCTGATCTGTCAACAGACTATGAACCCTTCCTTACTTTGGGCAATGTCAAGAGCTTTGAACCACCACCGGTACACAACGTCATGGGAGACTTTGGAAACCTCCTCACTGTGGCTGAAGGTAAGGACTTTCTTTTGCGTTTTCAGGAGGAACATAAAGAGTGCTATTGCAACTGCGTTTTTACATTTCCTAATACTTCCAAATTTATATATAGTGAAGTTAAACGCATTTTATTACCTCAAATAGTCATTTTTGATTAGCTTTGTCATGAAACATTAGCATTTTTGCTTTGCGTCAACAGAAATCACTCTTTAATGTCTGTAATGTAAAGGCAGATTTTACTAAATTTACGATGTCAGCTTTTCAGCATTAATTGTGAAACCGCTGCGTCTTCTTTGAAAAGCAAAGAAAGCAGAAAAAATGAACGTTTTTAATTTGTCCTTTGAGTTTATCCTGAGCTCTCGTGAATCATATTAGAGCAAATGTAGCACAATGTGAAATGAAATAGAATTTTAAAGAGGTGTGCATTAGTTCCCTCATCCACTCAAAGCAAGCCCATTTATGCCAATTATTAAAGAAATCATTTTTTCCTTCTCCGACCTTGCTTTATCCATTAGGCAATATTTCTTGTGTGTTTTCTACCTTGGCATGTCATCAAATGTCATCTGTTTTTGGTGGGGTTGGTGCTGTGGGTTGTGGGGGGGGGTTGTTCTTTCCTCTTTCAACAGGGATGCCTTTTATGACAGTACATTTATATCTGTGGAGTAGAGGGAAGAAAAAGAATGCTGGCTTTTGCAACGCAAACATCTCCATCCATTGACATGCCTTTTATATCCCTGCGTACGAAAAAAAACAAACAACCTCAGCCAAAGAGCAACTCATAAGCAATATCCCAGTACCTAGCTCATATTGATTAGTTCACTTCAAAGCTCTGTGCATCCCTAATGCAACTTGCTCGTCTTTGCAAAGAGCTTTTTCCACTTTGATGGGGATGATGGTATTGATAGCACTGTCACAATGTGAGCACTTCGGTTTTTTCCCCTCCTATCTCTCTCTCATCTTAATCTTAATATCCGCTAATGACAACACTAGATTTCTCACTTTGAGAGGTGTTCAGCATTCAGAGGACTTTAATTCATAGTGCTTGCAGAGCCCTATTCACTGCTCACGAAAGGTGTGATGCTCATTAGTGCAGTCCTTTGAGTCTGTTTTAGGTGAATGAATAGATATTTTAAAGGTGTCTGTATGGACACCCTTGTACATGGTGCAAATGTGGGAAGATGGCCTCCATTGGTCATGACAGCTAAAAGCCAATGGATGGACCAGCTTTTGAGAATAAGTAAGAGAAAATACTGTACACAGTCAGCTGGTCCAGACGTCTGTTAGCCTAAAAATGTCAGTCGTACACCAGTCTATAGTTCTGTATTGTACTCTCTTTCACTCTCTCCCTCTTTTAACATCTATTGTCCCCTTTTAAAATAAATAAATAGATCTAATAAACTGATAACAGAATCTTGTTTTTTGGTTGAACTAATCCTTTGAATATAGCTACGAGCTGTATTTTTTCTAATTTACTAAACTAAAGTTGTTTCATATCCCAGAAAAGAAAAGGAGAAGCATGGAGCTGATTCCTCTGACTGCTCGGATGGTAATGACACACCTGGTCAATCATTTAGGCCACCATCCTCTCAGCGGCGGCCCTGCCCTCTTAAACAGCCTGGTCAGCGAGAACCACGACAACCCCTACGTAGAGTCTTCTGAGCTGTCGTCTGAAGTCTTCAAAAGCCCCAATCTACAGCTCTTTGTCTTCAATGACAGCACGCTAGTCTCATACCTGCAGATCCCCTCTGACAGTTCCAGCACGTCCGCGGTAAGTGCCAACCCTAGGGATCATTCCTCTGAGGTCCGCGTCATCGTCAGGGACATCTCGGGAAAGTACTCATGGGATGGCGGTGTTCTGTTCCGCACTTTGGACGGAACTGGCTTGAGTTCGGCTGGCAGCAGAGATCGGTTGCCTCACGACACCACTCACGCTGAAAAGCAGGGCTCCGTCCGCTCCAGTAAATGCTCCTCTGAGTTGGAAGTGGAAGATGGCGTGGATGTCTTGGACCAGCTCCTGGAAGACCTTGGCCACAGCAGCCCCGAGTGCCTGCCACAGCCCCAGCTGAGGCTCACCCAGCCGCCCTCTCCACCCATCGGCATGAACCCAGAGATGGAAGGGCTCATCATGGACTCCATCCACAGACAGGCCAAACAGGAGGACGAGGAGCTGGCCCGACGACAGACTGAAGACCCCAGTGTCAGAGCAGAGAGACAGAGAGAGCCGACGCACCACGAGCCAAAATCTCCTTTTTACCTCTGCAGGCTTCTCCTCAATGACCTCGGCATGAACTCATGGGATCGCAGGTACAGTGTCATGAGAATTGCTGGAAAACATTCTTAAATGAATAGCACATCCCAATTCAGTCACTTCCAGAACAACAATTTACAGATAATGTATTCACCCCCTTGTCAGCCAAAATGTTCATGTCTTTCTTTTTTCAGTTGTAAAGAAATTGTGTTTTTTGAGGAAAACATTTCGGCATTTTTCTCCATATAATGAACTGATATGGTGTCCCGAGTTTGAACTTTCAAAATGCAGTTTAAATGCTGCTTCAAACAATCCCAAATGCGGTTGTAAACGATCCCAGCCAAGGAAGAAGGGTCTTATGTAGCAAAACGATCGGTTATTTTCATTTAAAAAATACAATTTAAATACTTTTTAATCTCAGACGCTCATCTTGTCTCACTCTGCCTGAACTCTGTGTATTAGTTAGGATATGTCAAAAAACTCCAATCGTAATTTCTCCCTCAACTTCAAAAATCATTTCAACATCATCCTACATCGCTGCAGAAGCACCGACCCAGTCTTTGTAAAGTGAACATGCAAAGAAGATCAAACACCCTCAACAAAAAAGGTAAAACAGTGATATAGGACAATTTTGAAGTTGAGGGAGAACATGAGATGAGACTTTTTCAACTTTTTAACTGTCATGAACCAGTAAACAAATTGTATTATTTTTATAAAAATAACAGATCGTTTCACAAGATAAGACCCTTCTTCCTTGCCTGGAATCATTTACAACCACATTTGGAATCGTTTGAAGCCGCATTTAAACTGCATTTTGGAAGTTCAAACTTGGAGCAAACAGCAGTATAGTGAAATATTATTACAGTATAAAAGTTTGTGTTCTCTGTTTTAATATATATAAATAATAATACAAACAAAAATAATATAAGCAAACATAATTCACTAGCTGAGGCTGTCTCGTCTGATAATTTTACTAAAACCAGATTCTCTAAACTTTTTTTAATTACAAAGACTTAATAAAATGAATAAAACTCTATAAAATTTAGTTTTTCCAAAAGCATCTTCTGTAGATCGGTTCTGAGCAAAACAAATAATATCTGTGTTCCTTTATGAATAACAAACCACCCAAGTATTTATAATTGTTAAGCAGGTTGATTTCCTTCCCTTTAATAGTGGTAGGCATTTTTTTGGTCATTGTTCCTTTTCTACAGGATAGAACATTATAATAAATGTGGGGACTCTTATTCTGTTTCATTGAATTAAACAAAGAATCAAAACACAGTCCAGATCATGTTTTGTTATGCTCTGACATGATTTGTTTGTTGAACTTTTTCAAGTGAAAAACTGATTTTTGTCAGAAATTACAGAATAGAACTATCATCACTGATTCCCTGTTCATGTTATTAACATTAAAGTGTTTTTTTGTTCGTTTGTTTTGTTTTTTACTTTTGGATAATATACTTAAATTACTTATGTCTGGGAGACCAATGAGCAAACAATAGCTAAATAATCTGCTTTCCATAAATCTACTTTTATGGTGCCTTGAGGGCATATCAGATATATGAGCATGCCACAAAATATGTGAATATAATATGCATGGATTCTAAAAAAAAAATGTACATTTTATTTATTTATTTAAACGGAATTTGATTTTTTACTTAAATCCGGAGCAATGTTATGATGCTGTGGTGTTTACGGTCTTCACAGGAATAAGTCTGCACAGACCTTGGTTGTACTTTGGTTGAACTGGGTTAAAAAAAAATATTTTAACATTGAAAAAATTACAACTTCACTTATTTTTTGCTTTTGTCTCACCATTTATTTTTTGGAAAGTTATACCTGGTTTTTATGACTGTTCCATTTCTATTTCTCTTCCCAGAAAAAGCTTTCATCTTCTAAAGAAGAACTCCAAGCTCTTGAGAGAGCTGAAAAATTTGGACTCGAGGCAATGGTAAGGGTTTCTGCTTCTATACGGCCTCATTTCAGAAGAGCACAACATCTGATCTCCGTGCCTTAAAGTTTCATACAGATAATCACACATCAAGTAAATCAACGACATGAAAACATTATCGTAACCTTCAGTCTGACTCCTCGGCACTTAACGCTAAAAATCAGCAGCAAACAACAGCATGCATTTGGAGAGCTCAATCATGCGGCCTAATGCCAGTCTACAGAGAGTGGCTAAATCCTTTAAAAGCACTATTAAGGAGACATGTCTTAAGACCACTCTCAGATACTCCGCTCCTCACGGCCTAATCCTGCCCACGTCTGGCTGATCACAGCTCCACACTTCTCAGCCAACAGCGATCAATAGGCGCTCAGAGTGGCTAATTACAGAGGCTTATTAAAGAATACCCCCAGGATCGGGCCACCGTTTCCCTCCGCATGCATAGCCGGCCCACTCATGGCAACCGCTGACTGAGCATGCCAAACATCACACTGCAAGGGCATGATGCTTCCTTAGCAACACCGCTCAAAGAGGCACACACGCCTCACACATACACACCGCATACCTGGATTTGATTTATTAGCAAATAGCTGTGAAGCTATACCATTTTTTGCCAAAAGTCTTTTAATAAGGCGTGTTTTGATGAGAAAACACTATGTGACCCTGGACCACAAAACCAGTTTTAAAGGAGAAGTCCACTTACAGAACAAAGATCTACAGATAATGTACCCACCCCCTTGTCATCCAAGATGTTCATGTCTTTTTTTTATGTTTTTTGAGGAAAACATTTTAGCATTTTTCTCCATATAGTGGACTTCTATGGTGCCCCGAGTTTGAACTTCCAGAATGCAGTTTAAACGCGGCTCCAAATGATCCCAAATGCGGTTGTAAATGATCCCAGCCAAGGAAGAAGGGTCTTATCTAGAGAAATGATTGGTTATTTTCATAAAAATAGTACAATTTATGTACGTTTTAATGTCAGTTGCTCGTCTTGTCTTTCTCTTCCTGACCTCTGTTTTCTTCCAGTTCAGGGAGAGAAAGGCAAGACAAGCATTTGAGATTAAAAAGTATATAAATTGTATTATTTTTTATGAAAATAACTGATCATTTCGATAGATAAGACCCTTCTTCCTCGACTGGGATTGTCTACAACCGCATTTGGGATCGCTTGAAGCCGCATTTAAACTGCATTTTGGAAGTTCAAAATCGGGGGCACCATATCAGTCCATTATATGGAGAAAAATGCTGAAAAGTTTTCTTCAAAAAACGTAATTTCTTTACGACTGAAGAAAGAAAGACATGAACTTCTTGGATGACAAGGGGGTGACTACATTATATGTGAATCTTTGTTCTGGAAATGAACTTTTCCTTTACGGGTACATTTTTAGCAATAGGCAACAATACATTGTATGGCTCAAAATTATCAATTTTTTTTTTTTTTTTAATGACAAAAATCCTTAGGATGTTAAATAAAGATAATGTTCCATGAAGATATTTTGTCCATTTCCTACCCTAAATATATCAAAAGTTAATTTTTGATTAGTAATATGCATTGCTAAGAACTTCATTTGGACAACTTTAAAGGTGATTTTCTCAATATTTAGATTTTTTTATACACCATCAGATTCCAGATTTTTTTTTTTTTTTTTTGTATCTCGGCTAAATATTGTCCTATCCTAACAAACCATAAATCAGTGGAAAGCTTATTTATTTAGCTTTCAGATTATGTACAAATCTTACTGTATAAAAATGGACCCTCATGACTGGTTTTGTGGTCCAGGGTCACATATATGATTTAATGTGCACAACAAAGGTGGTGCCATACTGGGCATCCTATTACTTACCTACATGTTTTAAAGAAATAACAACTGTTCTATAGAGAGAGAACTAATAGATAAGAGTTCAAATGAATTGTTATTAATTATTAACGTACCAAAAGCAGCACCGCCTTTACTTATGTTCCACATTTTGTGCTTAACTCTTCAACAGAAAGGGAAAATTTTATAAAATTGTAACACCCAGGATTGAAAATCATTTAGATCATTTCTACTTTTTCTGTGCAATTTTTTTAACATAAGTTTTAACTGTGGACATTGTAGTTAAATAAAACTAAAACCATAAAAAAAACTTCTGTTATTTGAAATAAATAAATAAAATAAAAATCTTTTTTTTTTTTATTCTATTTTGCCTAGTTGCCAGGGCAAAATTTAGTTTTACTTGATGCAATAAAATAACTGAAACTTGAACAATTAGAAAAAAAAATAATAATAAAAACTATGAAAACACAAGACAAATTAATATAAAAAAAAATAAAAACTTATTCAAAATATTTATGGTGTTTCAAATTAAGCTCAGGTGCACCCCGTTTTGTCTTTGAGATGTTTCTACACTTTGAGTACATACACAGTCCACATCAAATTGTGTGACACCTGAAATGTAATGACGTTTAGCATGGTGTCAGTTCATCGTGTGTGTTTTTGTTCCCAGTCGAGAGACGCACAAGATTGCCGTGTTCTACATTGGAGAAGGCCAGGAGGACAAATGCTCCATTCTGTCCAACACGGAGGGCAGTCAGGCTTATGAGGACTTTGTCTCTGGGCTGGGATGGGAGGTGAAAAAACACATCAAATGCACTTGATGAGTCTGTATTGAGAGAATGCTGTGTCCTGAGAATAAGGCAGAGCATCAGGAAGTTTCTCTCTCTCTTTCAGGTGAATCTGGCCACTCACTGTGGGTTTATGGGTGGTTTGCAGAGAAATGGCAGCACAGGTAGCACAGCACCATATTACGCTACCTCCAACGTGGAGGTCATCTTCCATGTGTCGACTCGAATGCCTTCCGACTCAGACGACTCCATCACCAAAAAGGTAGTTTCAGTCACCTCATTTCCTGTTTGACAAAAACCATACACATTACACTAAACATTTTGCCTTTAGATAGGAGATTTACTGATTGACACAAGAAACTGTTGGAAGGTTGTTTTTAAAAAAGTGAACAGTGCAAAGTAAAAAGTTCAGGTTTTCCAGTCACTTTACATTCAGAGAGGACATGAGAAGGGGAAAAAAAAACTTCGGTTTTAAAATGACCTTAAGTTAAACCCAGCCTTTTAGTTGCTGTTGCTATCGCTGCAAAGCTTTCTGCTATTAGCCCTTGTTCTGCCACTGACAAACAGCAAGAGAGAAGCAAAAAATTTGAGTGGAATTTTAGTGCATTTATCTGTCTACTAATCATATCTAATCACCAAAATGGTCTTGGGTATGCCATGAAAGGCTACATTCATGCGAGATTGGACAAAGAAATGTATGATGATGGTTTAGAATTAAAGCATTCACCATAGGTAATGTTTGACAGGTGAAATATCACACTGGAGATGTGAAAACACCAACAAAATAGCCATCCAATGTGTAGTTTATTTAAAACCACATGTGCAAAATCTGCAAAAAATTAAAACACAAGTAATTCATAAAGCCATTCTAAAACTGGAACTGCTGGGTACAAAACAGCACCAGTTTTACTGTGATCAAACAGCAATAAACTAGTTTATTTTTGTTCGTAAGAAAATCCGTCCACTAACCTCACAACATCTAGTGACAGCATCTTAAATGCACGTTTACCCGCTCCTGCTAATTGTAACATACCATTTTGGTAAAATAAACTCACTACATCAATAACTACTTAACAGTAAATACAATAAATGGGACACATAAAACAAAAACACAAAATATAAACATAAAGACAAGATACATACTAAAATGAATGTTACCCTTTAGGTTGGTTCCTTTAAAAGCCAAACCCACTTAGATAAAATCGGAAATAGAACTGCAAACCTCACATACACTACCAGTCAAAAGTTTTTGAACAGTATGATTTTTAATGCTTTTTAAAGAAGTCTCTTCTGCTTACCAAGCCTGCATTTATTTAATCCAAAATACAGCAAAAGCACTGATATTGTGAAATAGTTTTACTATTTAAAATATATAATTTATGATCAAAGCTAAATTTTCAGCATCATTATTCCACTCTTGTGTCACATGATCATTCAGAAATCACTCATGCTGATTTGCTGTTCAAGACACATTTTCTATTATTATTATTATCAATATTTACAACAGTTGAGTAATTTTTATTTTTTTCAGGATTCTTTGATTACTTGAAAGTTCCAAAGATCAGCATTTATCTGAAATAAAAAGTTAAACTTTTGTAACATTATACACTATACCATTCAAAAGAAATTATAGAAATTAATACTTTTATTTAGCAAAGATGCTTTAAATTGATGATAAAGATGATAATGACATTTATAATATTATAAAAGATTTATATTCATAAAAGAAACCAGAAAAAAGTCTACTCAGTTGTTTTCAACATAATAATAGTAAATGTTTTCTGAGCAGCAAATCAGAATTTTTGAAAGATTTCTGAAGGATCATGTGATGAGAAATAATGCTACAGTTTCAGCTTTAAAATCACATGAATAAATTACATTTTAAAATATTTTCAAATTGAAAACAATTATTTTAAATTTTAATTAAAAAATCTCAATTTTACTGTTTCACTGTACTTTGGATCAAATAAATTTAGGCTTGGTGAGCAGAAGAGACTTATTTAAAACATTAAAAATCTTACTGTTCAAAAAGGTTTGACTGGTAGTGTATAAACAAAAATCAAAAAGAACAGTAAAAACAGTAAAATACAATTATAGAGGATTCACAGACTTTGTCACATGCACACACATCTACATGATTGTACTGCAACTAAAAAGCAAAAATGTGAAGGAAAAATCTTTCAAAAAAATTGGAAATTTTGTTGTTATTATTATTTTTATTATTATTTATATTATTATTTTGTTGTTAATGTTATTATAATTCACTATTTCAACAGTGTGACCTGTGCATTAAAAAAAAAAAAAAAAAAAAACCTGAGCTCTAATTTTAATAAGTTTAAATTTTAATTAATTTGTGGGGTTTGGCAGGTTGGTGGTTTTCTTAAAACCAAAAATTTTATGAGAATACTGTGACATAAATGTTTGCTTACCCCTAAAAAAAAACCCCTCTGTTATTGAAACTGTTATTTCATTCAGTTTAAAATGGTGATTTAATGACCGCAGTTCGTCGTGCAGACTTGACAGCAGGTGAGTGACACGCGTGTAGAGCGTGACTTTTGGACCGTGCTGCTGATTGCACGGCTCTGTCAGACCGCTGAGAGCTGTGAGACCGTGTCGTCAGCGAGGGAGCCGAGCGTGTGCAGGTTTAGTAACAGCTCTCGCTCTCTGGTCTCCTGTGCGCGCTGTGACCGGGGCCCCGATCAGCACATTAACTCACGCCGCAAGGGCCAAAGGCCTGCCGGATACCAGCAGGGCCCTGCTATCGAATTCCGCCCGTGTCGGCGGGACGGCGATCGACATGCGTTAGCAGGTTAACGCTGGCAAAATGAGCCGGTAGGAACCTGCTTAGTTTGAGCGCTCAATCTGATCATGCGCAGGCCTGCGGAGAGAAAAATTCATCAGGCTCCCGGACATTGAAGCCTCTCACCGTCAGAGCTCATATTAGCCCATCTCAGCCACACTCCGCTACCTCCGTTCGGCGTGGGGAGGGAGAGAGTGTGCCGCGAGCCGCGCTCGGTTCATTTTGGCCATCAGGCACCGTAATTGCCGTGTTCCCGCTCTGGCCGCGAGAGAGGGCGACTGTTGGGCGGCACGTGTGTGGGGAGGGGTGAAAGGGCTATTTTATCAACCACAGGCAGACAGGAAGTAACTCTTCTAATTTACAAATGCAACTTTCAGAGGTAGCGAGAGAAAGGAGGGGTGAAGAACTGACAGCAAGGAAAACAGAGGGAGAAAAAGAGAAGAATTCCTGAATCCAATTGAGTGCTGGGGGGCAGAACGGAGCAGAGCAGCTGGCTGGGCTAGTAATGCAGTTACTGGGAGGGTGTTGCCATGCGAGGCCACGGTGTCAGGAGGCAGCCGGTCATCCAACCCACACACACACACACACATACACACACTCTTTTGTTGCAGAGGGAGGGTTGCTGCTTCTTTACAAGGCAGCGTTTAGGCTTCAGGGCATCTTTTGCTCTGCTCAGTGTCTGTGTGTTTACAGTCTGCATGTGTATGTTATACTCTACACACTTTTTTTTAAGAGCTGTTCACTGAAAGGTATGTTGGGATCCTAAAATGATTCTTCTATGGCATCACTGTGAAACCTCCCTTTTGAAACCTTAATATTTAAAAGCGTACACACCACCAGTATTCTTATATTTTCATGTTTGCTAATGCAAAGTCACTATTTCTGTTACTAATACTTAAAAAAAATTTGGACAGTTAGAATTAAACAATTATATCATAGGCTTAAAGGAGAAGTCCACTTCCAGAACAACAGTTTACATATAATATAGTCCCCCCTCTTTGTCATCCAAGATGTTCATGTCTTTCTTTCTTCAGTCATAAAGAAATTGTGTTTTTTTCGGGAAAACATTTCTACTTTTGTCAAAATAAATGCTTAAAAGTGCAGTGTGAATTGCTGACAAATTTAAAACCTCTCTTTCAAGTGTAGAAATTAGAAAAGAAGTATTGTCATTTTTTCTACTGTAGTGTAAAGCAAAAATAATATACCTATTAAATATTCATTTTTATTTATTATTATTATGTTCTAATTTGTTTGGCTTCCTAAAACACCAGTGTTCATGTAATTCAGACTGAGACAGTATATTAACTAAAAAGAGGGTTGAATCGCCTTTAAAGTTCAGGTACAAGTTAATTCACAGACTTTTCTCTGACAAGTTTTCTTAGTCAAGAACATGGTTTGGAGCTCTTCGTTTTGAACTCTCAAATTACATTAGATAGAATAATTTAACTTAAATTTTATTTTATTTTTTTCTTCATTTGTCTTTGTCTTTTTTTTTTTTTTTTTTTTTTTTTTTTTTTTTAACATCGCAGTAAATATCGAATTGTGGACTTCATATCGCAATATTATCGTATCGTGAGATTTTGATGTCATCACATCCCTATAAGTTAAATACAGAAAAATAAGTGGTAATGTGATTACATTAAACTTCATACAGCATTCAGATGGCATTCAAGTCCTCCTGGGAAGTTTATATTTTTGAGTTGGGAAGTCATAATTATGATGTCAGGTGTGTTCTTGTCACTTTTGTGAGAGTAGGTTGGCCATATACCTTTTCTACATAAAATTTTGCGCAAGATTTTTTAAGCTCTACATAAAAACAATGAATAAAAAATGTGCTTTATTTCATTCATTTAAACAAAATTCACCCATATTACAGACACTGCATCTATTGTGTCCTCCATATTTTCTGACACGCCCCTAACTCTTAAAATCTCTGCCCTGATTAACCCTTGTCTGTAAATAAAAAAGTTACACACAGGTCCTTGGTGGACAAAAATGTCCATGTCAGGAAACTCTCATAAAAATTTGAAGCTACGGAGCACAGACTTACGCTTGGTCTCATTTTAAAGAAGACCCATGGCAGATTATTGTTGAAGTGGAAAAAGTTTAAAAAGTGAAACCAAAAAAAGTTATCGAGGTTTAAGTTTCTGAAAATGCTTTATGAACAATATTTTATATAAAATATATATTTTATGGAACATGTTGAACTCTAAACTTCTAAATCTAAACAAGTGGTGTTCCAAATTTGAGGTTGATATCTCAAAAAATGAGCTTTCAGTAAGATATTTCCTCATTAGGTGCCAGCAGTATGGATACCATACCAACACACCCACACAATTATAGCTGCATTATTTATCCAATTGGCTCTATAATTTGCAGAAGCAGAAAACAGAAATAAAGTGAGTATTTTCATTATTGGCCAAATCTACAAAAAAATGGCATCATCTGGTAAAAAATGGTTAAAAAAATTATTTTGAAGCCTTGCCAAAAGGCTTTTTTTTTAACAAATATTGCATCATTTTACAGTTAAATGCCACTGTGATTAAAAATAGCGTATTAATGGGTTTCAGTGAGGACATTTTTGTCCTTAGGGTCCTGAGAGGAACATTTTTTTTGTACCTAGTGCAAAATAGATCTTTTACAGGAAATGGGAGTGAAATAATACAGGCAAAATGCTTAAAAAAAAAATTGAAATGGACAAAAATGTCCGAAAGATCACACAAGGGTTAAACACTGTTTATTTTACAAACAGGAATGATACAGCAAATCATGTGCTAAAATCCCAAAGCCTTTCAAGAACCTGAGCCATATCTTGACACCGACATATTAAAAGGTCTTAGAGATGGAAGAATCCACCAGCCACCCAGAATACCCTAGCAACCGCATAGAACATCTTAGCAATGCATAGCAACGCCCTGGCAACCACCCACAACACCTTCACAGGCGCTCTACTTAAGCCTATTCTAAGGTTTCTTAGAAGTCTGCGGTCTTTAACATCTGCTCCCTTTCATTGAGAATGGCATCTGGCGTATGTGTACAATGCGTTGTGTGTTTCCTCTCTCCACCCAACCTGTTTACATGCCGCCAATTCTTCTGCTGACTCTCCAAATGGATCGGTATGTGCCGACCCAATCAGCTTGTTGTGGAGTTGTTTAATTTTAGCCCATTAGCATAATTAAGGGCTTATGGGGAAATGTGGTAATTGCATTTTTGGTGAAGAGGACATGTTTTGGTAATGGCTCATTAGGCATGGGTGCATCGGCAGATGTTTAACGACCCATTGAGAGGAGCTCACTTAAGGCCGCACCGACGCAGCCACACGCTTCCAAGACTCCTCTTTTTTGATTACAGAGGTCACTTTAATTTCTCACCCTTTTGGTAATAGTCCACTTAATTGTTGTTAATTATTTAGAATGAAGTCTTTATGGTATGTCTGTGCTGCTCCTGTTTTGTTTAGTCTTTGACAGTAAATGATGCTTGTGAGCCCCACAAAGAAACACTTGATTGTTGCATGAAAAATCATTTTGTGTTGAATCAGGGTGATATAAGCAAACATTTCTATCACACTATTCTCAATTTGCCTGCTAACAATAGATTCCATAGTATACACTCATTTCAAGTCAATGAAATGAAATAAATAGAAAAGGTCACTTTTTTGTAGATTTATTATTCAAATACATTGTAAGAAAAAAAAGTATTTTTTAAGCATTTAATTTTCTCCTTTTGAGTTTATTATTAAAAAGACTGGAATGCCCATTTGCATAGCTGCAAACTCATCACCTTTCAGAAAAATTCTTTGTTTTGACATTGAAATAGGCCATTTGCGTGATTCATGACACATAAAACTCCCCAGATTTTGCATGAATGGCTTTATATTTAAGTGCAGTTTTGTTTCAAAACCGTGTTGATATGAGGAACCAATCATTAAACCAATTAGGAAAAAGTTTCTATTTGCAAGATTATCAGCATTAACAGAAGTCGTCATTCCACCTGTCAGTTCCAGAATGCGTCCTGCTCTCTAGGTATCTTTATCAGCACTGACTCATTCCGGTTGAGTACTAGAAACCATTTCTACTGGTTATTGTTTCAGCATCTTCTGTCTGAATATAAAAGCCTTTACAGGATTGACAGCTATTAGCGCCACATCTCTGAGCCCATTGCTCTGATATACAGTTTTCTTTATGTGCAACAAATTATTGCAGTAGATTACTTGGGCTTCAACATTAGAACTACATATTAATCAGACTCTCAGCGCCCATGTATTACATGTTCTCTAGGTCCCAAAAATTAGCGTCTGAAAAATGCATTTCCTACAAATGTATGTATATTTTTATGTAAAATGAAAATCTGTCCAATTTTCTGGCTAAAGTCAATTTGTTTAAATGATTGAAACATAATGAACCCAATTTCTGTAGCTCATTTGACTTCAGATTGAAAATTCCCAAAATAAATTCAGTTGTTATGTACTAAAATAAATGGACAGTGTTTCTTTTCTTTCTGGAATTATTGTCGGTCACTAAGAAAACGTTTGTGTTTGTGAGATTGAGTCATATTTTTTTTGATGCCCATAGTCCTTTTACATTTGTCTATCTAAGAATGTGTTTTTCAGTTTTATTCAATACATGTGCATTGTGGAAAAGATTGTCTGTGATTGTTTTTTTCCCTGATGTGCAGCCCTCATGATGTTTGTGACTGATGTTGACTGTGTTTTATTGGTTTGCATGTCAGATTTATTGATGCGTTTTGCCTCTGGTTGCTCGTAGCTTCGTCACTTGGGAAACGACGAAGTGCACATCGTGTGGTCGGAGCACACACGGGACTACAGACGAGGAATCATTCCCACCGACTTCGGAGATGTCCTCATCATCATCTACCCGATGAAAAACCACATGTTTTTTGTTCAGATCATGAAAAAACCCCAGGTACGTCCCTCGTCGTGAAGATAATGACATTACGTTACATTAAAAACCACAACCGTCCACCATAACTTAGCAGATTTTCATATATTACGTGAAATGCCTCTCCCGAGGCGTCTTAAGATCTTCGTCAGGATGTGCGATGTTTCGCTGATTGTCAGGAGATGTAGATTGTGGCTGGAAGGGCTGGATGGTATCTCTTCCTGTCTGTTCTCTGAAAGCACTAATGCTGGAAGTCCATTACTGCACTGTCGGCACGCCACTCTCATCGCGGTCAAGCTGCCTTTCATCTTCCTCCTCCCGCGTCTGCCACTAGATCCCCAGAGTAACCGAGCGTGTATCATTTGTAATTTCTCGCAAACACGTCACCTCTACGAGACTTGACTGCTGTGTGTTGAGTGGCCTGGATGCTGTCAGATGTATGGTTCCTGCACCATGTCACCAGCTGCAATTAGTGAAATTCCCTCAGCTGTGTCACTGCTATCTGCCGTTCCACTCAAATAACTCTCATTTCATCCACTCGATAAACGCAAGCCTTGGCAAATGGAAGTGCTGCATTATCCCCCGACTAGATTCAGCTGTCCTGCGCATTGATTTTTTCCAGTCTGTTTGTGGCGTACGCGTATCACATGCAATGTTGGTTTGTGTAAATTGATTTCGGATTTAGCGTTTAAAACTTACAGACATTGTTTCTTCATTATTTGCTGTCTCAATCAGGTTCCTTTCTTTGGGCCTCTGTTCGACGGAGCGATAGTGACCGGAACGCTGTTGCCGAGTCTGGTGCGGGCCACTTGCATCAATGCCAGCAGGGCTGTGAAGTCTCGACTGCCGCTTTACCAGAGTTTGTATCCTTCACCTTTACGGTTGGTAACTGTGAGGTCACAGCTTTCCAGTATCTGTATGTGATTTGGCGCCAACACACTCTCAGTGCATCTCATTCCACTCTCTAGTTCCCTGCCATGAATCATTTCATAGTGAACATGACTTCCACTAAACATTGGGACGCAGGAAACTGCCTCAGTGATCTGTGACACGATTATGGGGTTGTTTGCTAACATGTAGCTAGTGTTTCTCAACCCCACTGCATGAGCGATTATTCTGCTGGCATTGCGTGTTGTTCTTTGTTTTTGCCGTTAAAAGTACAGCTCGTCCTCCATTTCTGGCAAAGACGGGACATCATATTCTGGTAAGTAAATGTTTATTATGATGTATGCTGGGAATTGTTAAGGAGCAAAAGATTCAGTGCACTGGAATGACCCTAGAAATGCCTGGGTTGTGCATATTTTCTACTGAACTAGGGAACAGATTGGAACAGATGCACTGTGTCTGTTATATAGGAAGTTATTTTCTCTGGCTGGTGAATTATTACAAATCAATTCCCAAGTTGAACTGTGAAGGCCTAACACCTTGAGTGTCCATTAATTTCCAGTAATTCATTGACTAGGAATTGTTATACCTTTGCCTTCTGCATGCCAAACGTCCTCTATACTTCACCACTGATTGAGTATCTTGCTTAGAAAGCAAGACAGCGTAAGCTGCCATTGTTAGTTTCGAACGTGTTCAACTAGAAGTGATGTAATGCTTCAACTTAGTTGTGTGGGTTTCAGCCAGTTAGAATCAAGAATTTGACTTAACATGGTAAATGGAAAAATATAAAATCAGTTGGTAATTATCAAAAAATGTATAATAATGATCAGCTGACTGCACATTATCCCATTTTTTACAAGACCACTTTCCATATAAATACAAATATGGTCACAATATATTGATTTGACAGGAAATAATTGTTGTATCCAATAAGAAAGTGATACAAGAGACATGCAATTATTAAAGGGTATAATGCATTATTGTTATTCATAATGTACATTGTAATGCATTATATCTTGTCGTAAATAATTATAACCGAGTTTAAAATGCATAGTGTATCAATGAATTGCTAAATGTTATAATGTGGTTACAATTATTCATGAGATTGTACAATGCATTTTAAGGTGCATTACAAGGCATAATTAATGCATTAAGCCTATTTTTATAGTGCATTATACATAAAGGCTTTAAATAAAGTGTTACTGAATTCTCTTTTGCTCACCATGACAAAAAAAAAAGTACAAACAGTAATATTTTGAAATATTATTACAATTTTAATTAGCTTTTCTAGTTTTCTATTTGAATATATTTTAAAATGTAATTTATTTTTGTAATTTAAAGCTGATTTTTCAGCATCATCACTACAGTTTTCAGTGTCACGTGATTCTTCGGAAATCATTCTAATATGATGATTTGCTTATCAAGAAACACTTCATATTGTCATCGGTGTTGAGAGCAGTTGTGCTGCTTCATATTTTTGTAAAAACATGACTATTTTTAGGATAGAAAATAGAATTTGATAAATAGAAAGTTAAACATTTTGTAATCAAATGTCTGAATTGACACATTGGGTTAATTTTATGCATCCTTGTTAATAAAAGGTTTTCTTTATTTAAAAAAAAAATGTACCAACTTACCAAAGTTTGAACGATAGTATGTATGAGGAAATTGGTTGCAATTTTAGATTAGATTAGCAGTCAAAAAAAAAAAAAAAAATACCAATAAGGTATTTCTTACAACACTGTGTATTAAATTTAACACATGTAGTGCTATGTGGAATAGATCATAAGTAGATATTGCTGCATCATGTCTGATTTTTAATTCTGCTCTTTCCTGTCTGCTGTGATATTGCGTCAGTGTGATCATTATTGTGAGTGGGTGTGTGTGTAACTGTTAATTGTCTCTTGTGAATAGGGTGTGAAAGGCCATTAAGGATATTCTGCTTTCACAGCTTCCTGCAATGACTTGATCTGTCTCTATGAATAATTGATCTGCTTTTGGGTGCTGCTTCTACACCACTGTCTCTTATCTGTCGGTCACAAGAACATCTGCTCGACAGTCACCTCTTACATTCACACAAAAGTGTGTGTTTCTCGCTCACTCGTTCTCTGTGTATCTTTCTTTCTCTGTTTGTCTTTCCATTGCTCATCTCTTTGTCCAAGTTCACAACACAAGCCTGATTCCAATCATTTCATTTTTCATATCATTATCATTTTTTGTTTGTTGTTTTTTTGTCATATCATTTTTTGTTGTTGTTGTTGGTTTGAGGTTGTGATGTTTGAAGTTTGTCCCATGTCGGACACTGACCTGAACGGACGGTGCTTCTAAAGTGACCTGCATGTGTAAAAACAACAGTGATTAATTATGTGGATAAAGAGGCTTTGGAAATTTTGTTATGTTAATTTTTGGAAATTTTGTTACATGCTTCTGTCATTTTTGTTGGCTTCAAGTATTTCTAAATAGTTTTAATTGTTTTTATTTCAGTTTTATATTTTAGTTTTAGTAATTTTAGTGCTTCAACTTCTATTTTAGTTAGTTCAGAGTTCGTACAAGGTACTTAAAGTGCTTGAAGTACTTGAATTTGACATTTCAAAATTTAAAATAGCAATATTCCCGAAGAGGTACTTGAAAAGTGCTTGAATTATTGAAAGACAATGTATCTATGAAATAAAGGTTTCATTTTGTCAGTAAGAACATATATATTGTTTCACGCAAAATTCACACAATTCAAAAAAACATCATATCTTTTTCTCTTATTTCAGTTAATGTCAGAAAACAGTAGAGCTAAGCCAGTAGTACTGACAGTGTCGCGTAAACATGGCTGAAGATGCGAAAAGAGGAACAGATCAGAACAGAACCAAAACAATTGAGTCATTTATGCTGAAACTGCTCCAATTGAGTCAAACTCAGTCATTCACTTCGATCATTTATTTCAAGTTATTCACTAGCAAAAACCAGATCAAATTAAAAGAGCCATTCGCTTGTAACGATTTTAAAAAGCACGTAGTGATGGGTGAAACAGAGTTTTTTGAAACTCAGAATCAGTTAAACCATTGCGTCACAAAGGCATTCACGATTCCGAAGCGCTATTCACTATTTGTTTCAGATCGTGGCTTCAAATCGCATATCATGAATCATTTCAGGACTTCAGAAGACGTTTTGCGATCATTTAATTTGGATTGAAACGGGTTTGTGAATCATTTAGCAAATTGAATGACTCAAATCAAAAGATTTGCGACGCACAACTTGAAGTCCTGATCTAAATCAAATCAGGACTTCAGAACGTGGATCACGGATCACTTGATTTAGATGAGAACTTCAGAGCGGGTTTGCAAATCCTTTGCTTTAGATCGTAACTTCGGAGCGCGGAACGTGAATCCTTTTAATCAGATCGGGACTTCGGCGCGGGGTCGCGAATCATTTGTTTCAGATCAGGAGTTAGGAACAATTTTGCTAATTTTTATTTTTTATTTTTTATTTAACAGTAGAAAACATCAAACCATTAATGCAATACAGTTATAAAAACAAAAACAGCAACAACAAAAATGAAAGTATACTCAAATGCAAATCCCTTAAGAAAATTAACAGTGGCGTTTCATTTAGGCTATAATGTTTCATTGTATTGACTTCTTATCTTGACTGTTCACTCTGGAGTCACATTACAAAAAATCTGATACACATCCAGTTTATTTTCACATCTGAAAGCGGCCCAAATCAGAATAGTCAGAATGGGTGTGATTTTTACTGTTTACACTGTCATCCACAACAGATCTGCATCAGATTTGATGCACATTCAACGGCACTGTGAATGTAGTCCTCTTTCTTCTCTCTCTTACAGTCTGTCACTCCCAGTCAGAACAATGACCTTGCCTCGCAGTCTGAAAGATGTCTGTTTTTGTGTGGAGATGAAATCTTCTCTGGAGTTTTGTGCTTCACAATGGTTGGGGTCCCTGCAATCTTCCTGCTTGTTGTGCTTGGTGCTCCAGCGTAATTAGTTGAATATTTCTTCAAAGAGAGTCCTCGTGCTCCCTGCACAGGCTGATAAAAGCAGGTGTCTTTCTCTGGCCCTGCCGCAGAGATGGAGGGGCCTCCAGCGGGCTACACCATCACTCAGCTCTAATTGGATGGGTTTTGGTGAAATGACCACCAGCGCTTGGCATGGGGCACTGCAATCCACCCCTGTGCCCTGCGCTGTCCCACACCCTTGCCTTCTATTGTCCGTGTATGCAGGTGAGTGTTGGGAGCTAATCTATGGATCTCTATCCCGCCCGGCTCTGGGATTACGCTTTTCCGAAGGGCTTAGCTTGAATGGAGAGTCCCCGCTCCTGCTGACACCTTTCACATTGCGCATAATGTGTCGTGATTATTGATTCATCGGCTGCTGCGAGTTTGAAGTGGGCCATGCTGAAGCCCTGTGCAGGGAAACTTAGGATATATTACAAGATCAATAAATGAGGAAAATTCATCTTCAGCTGATACATGAGCCTTTTGTTCCTTCATGTTCACACTCTTGTTGACATTCTTTATGTCACTCAGGAGCAGAATGGGCTCTCTTGAAGGGATTGTTCAGCCACAAATGAGAATTCAGGCTTTATTTACTCACCCTGGTGTTGCTCTAATACCATTTGACCTTCTTTTCTTTTTCACACCACAAAAGGAGAAATTAAAAAATGTTCTGCTCGCTTTCATCCATATAATGGCAGTGAATAGTGACAAGCTTCAAGCTTTTAAAAGAAGATGCAAATATCGTCACAGAATGATGCCATTTTGCTTGTGCCATATAGTATTTTTACATATAGGGGGCATACATTAGGATTTAAAAAAAAAAAAAGAAAAAGAAAAAAAAAGCTTTTTTTTCTACAGCTGTTTACATCATTTACATAATCACTCTTAAAACCAGTTCAACTCCCTGCTAAGTTAAATGCCCTCTCAACCCTTTTCTTGGACTTTGGGAGTATCAAACCGTTTGGCATTTCTTGTTGGCAGTTGGTGGGCAGGCTGACCCGAAAACCACATTGTCTGTGACTTTTTGTTCTATTCGATTGTAGTGCCATACATTGCAATACTCAAGCAAGAGTCGAGGCCTGTTCAACACAAAAATTATCTGATTTTCACATGTGATTTGTCTTTGCAAAGCATTTAGTAAAAAATGGCACTTAATAAAATGGAACTTAATAAAATAGCATGGTCTGATGGTGCTTCAAAAAAAAGCAGAATTACTCTGCTTTCTCTGGGTACGCAAAGCACTACGTAACTTTATGTTTCTGACACTTTATGTTTCTGACACACATTTTTGTATTTGCTATGGTGTATATCAAGTAACACCAAATGCACAAGTACAAAGATGAAAGTCAGTTCTAGATTCTTCCTCTGATTTTTTTTTTACTGTTGCTTAGCAAATTCTCTGGGGCAAGATTCACAGAATCTGCTTAAGCATAAAATTCTTCTTAACTGCTTTTTCTGCTTATTTTCTAATTTAAGAATAAAGCTAAGAAAGATTTAAAGAGAAGAAAAAAAAGATTGCTGAGTCTTCGGCAGAAACCATCATACAGCTAGAAACACCAAAGCCTGGCATTTATTTTTAAAGCAACATAGGTTCATTGGAAATGCGTGCTTCTATATGCATTTCTGCAAAACTGAAAAAAACATACCTGTATGTACAAATCACTGCAGTTTCCAGTTGAAGTGAACAACAGAAGCAGTAAAACTCTGACAACTTATATTCCTTTTCAATGTATGATTTACAGGTACAGAGTTTTGATTAATGAAGCCTAATTTTCAGTTACTTGCAGAATATTATGACTTCAGAACAATTATAACATCCTGCATAATTTGAAAACGGATACTTTTGAATGTTGTTGCATATACAGTTTCATATGCATGAGTTTTCTAATTCACTAGGTTTGCTCGGTAGCTCACGCCATACGGTGTTGCACTTTAGTGATGAAGAGCTCTGGTACCTGTGAAACCCTGTGAAACTACAGTTCGGTAAAACAGCTCATCCGCAAGGAAGTTTAAAAATAGCACGGCTGCATCAACAAATGCATTTTTATATCACTTTTGCCTTTGTTAACACTGTCGGCTGGGTTTAGGGTTGGGTTTGGTGTAGGGGATATTTCCAACAAAACAGAGCATTATCCTTTAGAGATACTCCCTGGATATTTCAATAGATTTTAATGGTTATTTGAATCTGAACAGCCGCTATGCGTACCTCAAGCACCGTAATAAAAACGCAGCGATATGTGCCTGTACCAATGTTATAATAACGGGCTACGGTCACCTATTGTGTGTTTTAGCGCCACTCTCTGGACGTTTCACTTTGAAACTGCCCCGAAACATGCAGTAAGGTAAATAATTATGGTGTTGCAAAAATGTATGTAGATGTACATATTTTCATAAGCTTGGGTTACGAAGTCTTGATTTTGTTTTTGGGCAGTTCTTGAATAGGTTTTCATTAGGGATGTTAACCGATGACCGTTTGACCGGTGGTTGACCGTATCAACGTTAACCGGTCAAAGTTGTCGGTAGTCGGTTAAAAAAAAAAGTGATATCTAAATTAGGCTATTATAGACAGTGGACTATACGCTACTACAGTTAGCCATCTCATTCCTCATCTTTTTGTGTTAAGTGAACAAATTATCCCTCACACTCAATTTTTCATAACTCGCCTGTTTGTACTTAATAAACCAATAAAAACATTTGGCGCGAGGTCACAGCGTTTGGGTTCGCGCGCTCACAAGGTTTGCGAAAAGTAAAGGCAACAGGCTAAAACACTCGAGGTTAGAGCGGCGTCTCTTCGGAGCTGTCATTTTCTTAAATGAGCCGTGGCAATGTTTCAAATGAGCTTCTAACCTAGACAAACGCCTTTATTTTCAAAGCGATCACCTTGTACCCAAACCATTTGAAACTAAGGAGCCATTTGTCCTACGATTACATACAACAAGCTCTTCGGCGCCGCGTTTGCGGGACTCATGTTTCGCGCTGTAGGGAATTTTAAAAAAGTGACGTGAGTGGCAGTGTGTGTGCGGGAGGCAGAGCGGCAGAGAGATGCGACAGAGTTGCGAAATTGCAGGTGCGGCTCGAAATGGCTGTTATTTCAAATAGCGTACCATATTTTAAACTAATCGGTTAACCGGTTTCAACCGGCTAATGAGGCTCGGTGGTCGGTCAAGAAATTTTTTAGTTTTCGCCATCCCTAGTTTTCATGCTTGATTGTTCCATAAACACATTGTTTTTCACACATTTGACATTTTTGCTGTGTCTCTCTTCCCAATCTGTCTTGTATAGTGTTGTATAGTTCCTGTTTTGATGCTGATACAAAATGCATTCTGACTGTTTAGTTGGGCCAGTGTGTTGTAATTGGCAAATTGCTTAGAGCGTGTTCTGAAAGGGTCACGCCCCTCGCCGTAACCGCACCATGGCGACATCATGCTTCTTTCAAAGTCCCTTTAAGGCAAGTCATTTCACTCTGCGGCCATCTTTGAAACGCCTCTCGGGCAGGCAAGTGCAGCTGCTATCTCTTTGAATGGGGAAACCACCAAGCTTACGATTAAATTCCATATTTGAAATCACCAGTGAAATCTGATAAGAACTGCCTCATAAATATTGTTCCTTATGCTCCAGTAGCGTTTAAAAAAAAAAGAAGCTTTTTTTCAGGCTAGGTCAGCCAGTGCGCATGTGCAGTACTGAGCATACATCTCAGAACACTGACTGTTTCCGGGACTTCTAATGGCAGCTGCAGTGACACGCTGACTTTACTATTCATCGATTGGCTCTTTCATTAAGAAGGCGGGGCTTAGTGGCCATAATGAGCCTTGCGTCTTTCCCCATGCAAAACTATACGAGTGACATGTATTGGGTATTCTATAGTCTTTGACTTCTTTCTTTCGTCTTCTCTAGCTCAGCTCAACCAGGCCTTGCCCTCTGTTTTTGTGCGTTCTGTGGGCAGAACTTTTTTTTTGTTTGTTTTAAGAATTGCATTTTGGAATACTTTCAAAAACTTCTTAGAATTTACCATAAAAGATTATGAATCCAGCCCCTGTTTGTGAACACCACCAAGTTGTGGTTTTATGTAACAGCAGCAGCTCTGGGCACGTGACCAAATATACGAACAAATCTTTTGGCCATTTTGTTCACTGTGCGATGGAAAAGAGATCAACAGCTCTTCATTAAAAAAGTAGTTGCATTAATGGCATGCAAATGTTCCTGTCAGTCTGAACAAACTTGACAGCATTAAAAATTGCTTGAATTGTTGCACCGAATGTTTATGTTGGTGTGATCAGGCCTTCAGATGCGCAGTGTTCTTGTTCCTAATTCAGCCATTTTACGTTGACTTGCAAAATGTCCTGCTGCCATACAGGACAAAGACTGCTCCTATCAGCTGTCCATGTGCATGACATCCCGTATCATTATTGAGTTATTTAGAGTTGAGCAGCTGGTTTAACTCTTTTACCACTGAGCCCTTCCTTGGCCTAAGGTCAGTGTGTCATACGCTGTCTCTTCACTCTCTTTCTGTCAGCCTCTGCGTGAAGTTGACACGCTTTAGTCCATGTGGGGTTTTTGATGGCAGACCGTTGGCCTTAAAGACGTGAAGCAGAGATTCACTGACCTTCAGTCTCTGTGCTGCCTCCCCTGCTGAACAAGAATCGATGGAGTTAGCCTGCTTACTCCCTCTCTCCTCCTGGCTCAGATCCATCTCTAGGCACCAATCAATAGCCATAATCTGTTCCTGCCCGCCGTCAGTCATGCGAGATTCAGCTTTTAGCACCAGTGATGGTTGGAGGATATTTGAGGGTAAGTTGGGGATGTGGTCTCAAATAAACCATAGTACAAGCAATTTGGAATTAGGGTTATGAACATGACTGTCCGGTTGTCATTGTGGGCACCTAGCCATATAGCACAGATATTTGCATTCATATTAGTTTCTTGTACAAGCACAAGATCCATGCAATTGCGTATCAGCTTCATCTCAAGTATTGTTGACTGTCGACACTTTGCAAAATATTCTCTTGAAGAACTGCCTTGTTAACTGGAAGAGGCCATCCCGCTGACCTTCGCGTGACATTTATAGTCATGTAGGTTTAAAAACAATGATACCACAATAATAGACCAACAGTATAACAGCATTTAAGTAATGGTGCAGCAGTTTGCCCAAATGGTTGTATGGACAACACTGAAGAGTCCCCCTCCCCGTCTGCTTTCCTGGGTCTCCCAACTCGCCAGCTGTTACTGGAGGTCCTGAAAAAGTCCAATGTGTTTAGATCACTGAATTACGCCAACTCACTCGCCCACCCAATCTCTCTGTTTTTGTCCATGCCTGCACACGTTCATAAACAGTGTAAGGCTGTGTTTTGAATAGCATACTACCATACCACCCTTGTTATTGCTTTCCATTTGCAATCTGATGAATAGTTTCGTGGCTCACTATATGCGACTGCCAAATGTTAAGTATGTGTCAGATTGTAGTGTAGTCTATGATTTCCGCAGACGGAATTACAGAATCCAGTCATAAAAGGGAATTTACAGTTTAATGTCACGGAATTTGGGCTAATTAATCAAAAGCAGGTCATTACACTTAAATCAAATTGTGATATGGACTAGTATCTGTTAATATTAAGCTGCAAAAAGACTAATTAAATATGAATCCTGCATGTTCTGCGTGTCTCCCGGTCTGAATGAATGAATGGCACAGATGCTCAGTTTTATTTACTACTCATACTAAAGCGCTTGACGCTCGCAGTGATTTCACCGTCTGCCGTCTCATTAAATGAGGACATAAATGCATGAGCATCTCCAGAACAGCTCTGAGAGTCACTTCATGAACATTTCGCCATTTCATTTGGGTGAAACTAGCGTCATATCATATACACACAGAAATCTAAAGGAATTCACGACAAGCCGTCAGAATAAAAATTCGGTTTAACTTGTAGACATTGTGCCAGAAATAGGCATATATTACTATTATTTAGTAGAATGTATGTGATACTACCACTACTACTGTTGAAAAAAATAAAACTTAATTTTTTTCTCATTTATTTGCCAAAAATAAAATATAGATATAGATAAATTATATGAGCGTTTTATGCCAAGGCTATTGTAAGAATAAATAAAATTTGTTTTTATGCCTTCAAATAATTAGACATCCTAAAACAATAACAATAAAACATAAGGTGAGAAAAAAAAACATTTAATCGAGCTCTAAACATGTAATTTCTGTTAAACTTTTAATAAATTGATGTTAACTTTTTTTGTAAGTTTAATGATTTTAATTAATTAGACATGCTTTTTGATTAATACAGTTTAATTCAACCATTAAAAAGGAGTCCAGAAAAATTACAACGGAAAAAAACAGAATTTGCGAAAAAAATAAAATGTAATTTGGGAAAAAATCTAATGGATTTCATAGGATCTAAAAGATTTAGGGTTTGTGAGTTCCAGCATGAATTAAATACACAAAATTACAAACAATTCTTATAGGATTATTGTTTTGCAGTTTGCTGACTTTTGTCTAACCTTTTGTTGTTCTTTTGTCATTATTGTTATTTATTTGTCGTGTTGTGATTTTAGAATTTTTCTTAATTTTTCTTAAAATCTTAATTTTTCTTAAGATTTTAAGGCAAAGGCACTTCATTTCACATATTAAGTATCTTGTAACACTACCAAAATGGCAGATCAATTTGATGCTACAAACTGAAAATTTGCTGAACAAGTGATCTTGAATTTATTGGCTTTATGAAACATTTTGCATATAGTAACTGAACAAATTCAAATCGACCAAACAATGTAGTGTAACTTGGAGCAATGGTAAGAAAACTATGAATCGCAACTGTGTTAAATAATATGTACTGCTTCACTTGATATTTTTTTTCACAAATAGTTGGACAATATATACTGCACAGCATTCAGTAAGTTAGTATTTATTCTGAACATAGTCTGTCTAACACATATACACACACACACACACACACACACAATCAAGGGGGGCTCCCATCTACAGGCCTGTCAAGCCCAGCCATGAGTGGAAAGTCAGTTTTGCCCATATGGCATATGGCGTCTCACTGCTGCCTCTTTATATGAAATACTCAAGTATTCTCCCACCCACCCACCCTCTCTCTCTAACACTGAATGACTCATAGCATTACTCTTCTCTCGCTCTCTCTACCCCTCCTGCTGCTCGTGATGCCTGGAACAAAGAATAGTGACACACACACACACACACACACAAATGCCCGTGGGGGATTTTCTCTTATGGTAAAGCCAGGACTTAAACACAGGTCAGTAAACAACTCTGTGACAGAACAACAAAAAAGAGAAAAACAGAAAAAAAAACAGGTGGCAGATGTAATAGGTGTGTGCATGAATCTCATGTACTTCATGTTTATCCAGCCTTGGCTCTGCCTGGGCTTTCTTTTCTGCACATCATCATCATGCTCGGAATCCTCAATAGCTTTTTTAATCAAATTTCCGCAGGGAGCAGGAAGACTCCCGGGTCATCGAGTCGTGTCTAATTCGATATGAGTACAGCATGCTACTGGGTCAAACTTCTTCATACTTTATCAACCTGAAATGAAATGCGCACTTGATGATATCCTCCTTTTCCTTTTGTTTTGCCGTTCTCTAACCACAATGTTAATGCCTTAAATTTGTATTTCTTTTTTTTTTTTTTTTTTAGGTTGTAAAGAGAACAAAAGTATGGGAAGTAACAGTTTGTTTTTTGATTTTTACATTTTCTAAAGACAGTTTTTGTGGTGTTTACTCATGCGAAACTAATTCTGAGTCATTGCCAGGGTGTTCTGGACTCTGGAAAACAAAGGTTTTGTAGCAATGCAATAGAAGAACCATTTTTGTTTCCCCAAATAACCTTTCAGTGAAAAGTTCTAAAAATCTTTTTTTCAGTAAAGAATATTTGGACAATCTAAAGAACCTTTTGTCCAATTGAAAGACTCAGTGGTAGTTGAATGTTCTTCATGGAACTATGGATGCCAATAAGGGAACTTTATTTTTAAGACTGAATATTTTAGTTCCCCTAGGAAACTTTCAATGAACAGTATTGAAAAGAACCATTTTTCTAAATGTGAAGAACTAAACAAAAAATCTAAACAACCTCTGTATTTCACTTTAAAGACCCTTTTGTGGAATGGAAAGGTTCTATGGATGTTAAAGATTCTTCATGGAACCATTGATGTCATTAAAGAATCATTATTTTTACCAGTGTACTGTTTTAAATCAAAATGGTTTGCATTTTTTGCATCAAAGAACGTCTGCGCCAATGTGATTGAATTTGACAGTCTACGTTTAAACTTGAACCTCTGTCTCCTCCCACACAAAATGAAAAAAAAAAAAAATCACTAGCACTCCATTAGGCATTCATGCTTGACATCTGTCTATGTTCTGCCACTATTGTGAATGGAGGAGCCATTGCCAGATCAGGGTGGGATCCCCCGGCTTGTGTGTGTGTGTGTGTGTGTGTGTGTGAGGTAGAGTTACGCAGAGCTTGCTCCTTTATTAATGCTCCCTCAGGAGTGACGTTACTAAAGCGCCTGTAAGCGTGAGAGCGGCTCCTGTTGACACCTGCCAGCGTGTGTTTTTGCACTCTGCCGTAGTGTTTTCTGCTGTGTTGTTGTTGTTGTTTATTTTGTGCAGATGGGAGACAACTGTATTAAATGTGAAACAATGGTAAAACGATTGCCTCCATGCAAAAGTGTAGATTTGATTTTAACATTCAATGCTATAGAAACGCATCATATTTTCATAGTGAAACTGCCTGTTATGGCTGATCTGCAGTTTGTTTAGATGGAATTTTGGCATGTTTCAGTGCTTGTCTACTATACTCATCAACAATGTTCACACAATACAGTGGGGGGAAAAAGTGTTTTTTTTTTTTTTTTTTTTTAAAGAAATGAATGGTTTTTATTTAGCAAGAATGCATAAAATGGATCAGTATTTTTTTATAGTAAATACTGTTTTTTAACTTTCCATTTATTAAAGAATCCTGGAAATATTAACATTAACATTAATAGTAAATATTTCTTCAATGGCAAATCATAATATTAAAATGATTTTTGAAGGACTGGAGTAATGATGCTGAAAATTCAGCTTTGATCACAGGAATAGATTGCATTTTACAGTATATTCAAAGAGAAAAGTGTTGTTTTAAATTGCAATATTATTTTGCAATATTGCAGTTTTTACTGTATTTTTTTGTTTATCAAATAAATGCATAAATAGATGCATAAAAAACTTTTTTAAAAAGTACCGACCAACTTGATGTCAAATATAAGTTTAAATATAAATGTTAGACTCATTTTTGTGAGCCAAAGACACCCAGCCACACTGAAAAAAAATAACTTGTAGGATTTACTTCGTAACAAAAATGTTTGTAATAATTTGCACTTTTTTTGCCCAAAACATTTTAAGTCAAATTTTCTGCTACTGCTCTGTACAATCTGCTTACTATTGAACTTAACATTCATAAGAGAAATTAAATAAAAATTACATAATGATATATAATTTCACTTATAGAATTAAGTAAAATCTACTTATACAAGTTAAGTAAATTTAACAAAGAAAATAAGTAACTTTAGCTTGCCCAGTAAACGTTTCAGTAATTTTTACTTAGTCAAAGCTTACTTGGCAATACTTTGACTTTACTTAATATAGCACATAATTAAACCGTGCTTTTAAAGTGTATGTTGCTTAGAGACATCTAAATAAATTACACAATAGATATATAGACACCATATCTACATTATGAGTAAAGTGGCACTCATCCAAACATGGAGACTTCAATACTTGGCACACAATACACGATGACGGTAACATTCTGTGGTTCATTTTTGAGAATGAAAGTATCATTTTGAGTAGAACTCCAGATGTAACAAAATTACTAAAAAGTTACTAAATCTAACAAAAACAATTATAAAACTGTGTAAATAAATACAGGGTGATGAGAACACCAGTAACAAAAAAGCTGAGTAGGTTTTACTTAAAGGAGAAGTCCATTTCCAGAACAACAACTTACAGATAATGTACTCACCCCTTTGTCATCCAAGATATTCATGGCTTTCTTTCGTCAGTCGTAAAGAAATTGTTTTTTGAGGAAAACATTTCAGGATTTTTTCTCCATATAATGGACTGATATGGTGCCCCGAGTTTGAACTTCCAAAATGCAGTTTAAATGCGGCTTCAAACGATCACAAATGTGGTTGTAAACGATCCCAGCCGAGGAAGAAGGGTCTTATCTAGCATAACGATTGGTTATTTTTATTTTTAAAAAAATACAAATACAATTTAAATACTTTTCTCAAATGCTCATCTTGTCTTGCTCTGCCTGAGCTCTGTGTGTTCTGACTCATGACAGTTAGGGTATGTCGAAAAACTCATCTCATTTTCTCCCTCAACTTCAAAATCGCCCTATATCGCTGTTTTACCTTTTTGTCTTGGGTGTTTGATCTTCTTTGCATGTTCACTTTGCAAAGACTGGGTCGGTACTTCTGCAGAGATGTAGAATGATTTTGAAATGATTTTTGAAGTTGAGGGAGAAAATGCGATCAGAGTTTTCGACATGCCCTGTCTTGAACCAGAATACACAGAGTTCAGGGAGAGAAAGACAAGACAAGACGAGTGTGATTATTTATATATATATATATATATATAATTTTTTTTTAATTTTTTTTTTTAATGAAAATAACTGATCGTTTCACTAGATAAGACCCTTCTTCCCTGGTTGGGATCGTTTACAACTGCATTTGGGATCGATTGAAGCCGCATTTAAACTGCATTTTGGAAGTTCAAACTCGGGGCACCATATCAGTCCATTATATGGAGAAAAATCCTGCATTGTTTTCCTTTTTTACGGCTGAAGAAAGAAAGACATGAACATCTTGGCATTTTGGAAGTCAACTTCTCCTTTAATTTTATAACATTTACATTTATGCTTTAACTTCTACAAGCTTAAATTAATTAACAATGTATAATTTACTTTTTTATTATTATTATTGCCTGAACTAACTTTTTTATGTTGAAATTATATTTGTTTTTCTGTAGTATTTACTACACCACAGAATCATTTTTATTAGTGTTTGTTGATAATGGTCATGAAGAGTTTTTGGTTTATTTCACATTGCCTGTGAGCTATTATACCTGGGCATAGTAAATGTCAAGTTGGACAAACAACTACTTGCTGGTTCAGCTGACATTTTCTCAGAACAGTGAAATGGAGAAGGCAAAGAGGATGAACACTTCTCAGCACCTCTGAGCTGCAAGACGTGTGAACTTGTGCACAAAGTGTTTATTTAATTTGTAAAGGGAAATAAAATAGCAAATGTAACCTGTATTCGATCACTAGAAATGTTGGTGTCGTAACTTTGGTGCATGACCCTCCCATCCATACCCGAGTCAAAATCGCTAAACTAGAATGAAGTTGATCACAGATGATAGTTTCTTTTAATCTCGGTCTCTTGCTCATCCTGTTGTTGGTCCGCTGAGCAGGATGGACATTTCGGAGCCGTGCTAATTGTGATTGATGGCGGGGAGGGGAGGACGAGTGTTAAACCTGCTCGTCTTCTCAGAGTAATTAGCATCCAGCTAGCGGTTCCATCTGTCTGCCCAAGCCCTGTTTAATTAATGAACTTTCTTCTCCTCCCTCCTCAGGCTGCCAACTCTGGGAGAAAGCTGTTAGCCCTCTCAGGTTATCCAAATGGATGTGGCTCCGCTTTTTGTTTGTCGCCCGTGTACACAATGAACGCGTTCGCATTGATGAGCCGTGTGTGGGTTTTGTCTGTGGCGCGCTTTGTCTATAGTCTTGTAAAGGGAGTGATAATGAGCAATTCTGGCAAGCTTCGGCACTTAAGTGTGGGAGTATTTGAATGTACGAGAGATCGGACGGCGTGTTTCCAGAGCACTGTTGCTTTTGTTTTGTTTGTGTTTTGTTTCTCGCTCATTAGAATGAGATTGCCTGCGGCAGCGGAGGTATTCTTCGCATGATAGTCTTTCTCAAAAGATCTCCGGCGTCTCCAGGCTCGCGTCGGTTCGTGCGCGAGTGCGTGCCAGGATGTATACGCGTTTGTTTGCGGGAGAGAGGCTTCGCGCCTTTGTGTTTGCGTCTTCACGCATGCCTGATTCTCCTCTCGCTAATCGTCACGGTTGTTCAGCGCCGGCCCTCGTTAAAGCTCATATCTCATTCGGGGGGTTTCTTTGTCTGAGGCCGCTGCTGATAAGAATACTGCCTCTAGGGCTCTTGTGATATTGAAATCCTCCAATGGTGAGAAAGAGTCTTCAATCGCTGAATATCAGCAGTGCTCTGATTACCATTCAATCTCCCAGAGCGCGGTCACTCATTTCTGGCTCTCTGGGCCTGAATGAAGACTGTCGTCGCTGCTTATCCTCTCTTATGCCACACATATCCAATTCTTCCCTAAATGTCACTCAAATGTCAGCTACCATATAAGCCGCCAACTATATTGTACGTCTCGTGATACCTATTTTCTTTGTTGTTTTTGTAAATCAGCTTTGACACTAATTTAAAAATAACAACACACTACACCAGATAAAACATAGGTGTATAAAGGCCATGACTTCTCATGAGGAATATTCTTGGGTTTTTTCAACTTATTGCCTGTGTTTTGAGCATATTTATTCCTATAAAGCCAAATAAATTATCGTCATGATCAAAACTTGTACACAATTTACTACGTCTTTGTCTTCTGATTGATAGTTTTGGTCTTTCAGTATAATTGTACATACATCCACCTTCAGTTCTTGTTTCACGTGTCTTTTGCTGTGAAATCTGTACTGATTTTTATGAAGATTAACTTTTGGTATTGTTAGTAATCTTTCAGCATGAACACTTTAAATTTCATTCCGATTGAGCTCAGTCGGATCAATTAAGGTGTTTCCATGATGGTTTTCAGTCCGATTGTGCTGTCAATCCGATTACAAACGGATTATTTGGTTGCATGTAAACGTAGCCAGTGAGTCACCATATGAGCCATAAAAAGTTGATGGATCAAATTTAATACTCAAAAACGGTTCCATTTTTGTAAAATTTGATTTTTTTTTTTTTTTTTTACTGTTAGTTCATATGTCAGGCTTTACAAGGTTTAGGCCCTGATATACTTCAAAGGAAATCAAAGAACAAACTGACACAATGTAATTTCAGGACAATCAGGCCAAAACGAAGTCCGATTTTGAGTCTGTTTTGGTAGTTCGAAACAGCTCACCAAAGCAAACTTTCTGGGTATGTTTGTTTTTGCTCCTAAACCCGGTTCGTTTCTCATTTCACGGAGGCCAGACAGGAGAACTGTCACCAAGTTAGTGAAGTTACTAGCAGAACAACATGAATACATTGGAACGTCAAATAGCTGAGCTGGTTCAAATGTATCAGTACCTGTATAATCGCTCGTGGAGAGACGTGAAAGATTGGGAGAAGGCGTTTATATTCTAGAAAGAAATTGCAACAAAGCTTTTGTTGACGACCTGGAGTTATGCAAAAAGTTTTCCAAAGCAATGAAAAGAATAAAAGGAAAGAGTGGACATAAAATGTGCCGAATACCAAATACATTTATAGAAATTTACAGTCATAAATAACCATGTACGTAATACAAATACATCAACAAAACGACCCTCTTAAAAGCCAACTTTTAGCTTTTAAACTAAAACTAGACATAATCGAAATACCTTTAATATCCAGTAGGTAACTTATTCCACAAAAGTGCTCCAGAATATTTAAAAGACCTACGACCATACGTAGTTTTAAAACGACATAATGTAATATCCACAATACTTTGCCTAGTTTTATAGCAATGTTGCTTATTTAACCTAGAAAAAGGCATTTTAAAATATGAAGGAGCTCTATTATTGAGAATCTTATGCACCATTTTTAATTTAATGTGTTCTAGTCTGCTTTCTATAGGTAACCAATTTAAATCACAACACCACATAAAATATAAATAGGTTTAATAATTTACAAAGTTTAATCAAATAAATGAACAGTAATAAATTAAAGTTTGTGTTACTGAGATGACTCCAATTTTTTCAGATTATGAGCCATTCACACTTCCTATAAAGGACTGCTAATGGAAATAGAATGGTTCTTTTGTGGTGTAAACATGACATTGTCTCTGAACTGCTGCTAATCATTATTCTTTTGTCTGTAATATTCTGACCATTGGTTCCCGTCTCACACCTAGATACACTTCTTCATTGCGACACATCTTTACGTTAATCTACACCCCCGCCTCCAGCAGCGTGGGTGTTGGAATGTTTGAAAAACAGTATACAGGCTCAGCCTTTTCAAACTTCTTTTTCACCCAAGCGAAGAACAAAAAGAACTTTGTTTGAAGTATATCAGGGCCTTTAAGGTTAGGGTAATACACTGTCCATAGAAACGTAGAAAAGCAGAGAGCAATACAAATAAAGTGTCTTTTAAAGGCTCCCTCAGTAGTTGTTTAGTAGGCATTAGCATTGCTGTTTCTTGTGTCTTTTTGGAACAAAACCAATGAGTTTTTGTGGGAGTTCTGTTGTATAATTTTCACTATGCTTTTAGTGTGTCTACAGAGGCAGCAGCCAATGAGTGTGAGGATTCTCTCTGACGTGTAGCAAAACAGCATGGGTCTCGTCATCTCGTCAACATGGTGAAATACTGTACATTGAAGGGGCAACATACTGTAGATAGATACAGTATATAAGTAAAACACATTGTTTAAAATGTTATGTTAAACAGCAGATTTTATGAAAATGCAGAGATTCATGCGCATTTGGGCCAGAGAGGGCCGCTTCTTTAAAGACTACAGCGCTCTCGGTTTCCAGTGCCCCACTGGCGGATATCTTTAAAGAGGAATTAGTTGATTATTTATAAGTTGGCCATTAATACCACTTTAAACAGTTCAAAGGCAGAGACGGCTCCTCCACGCGCTGCCCGTGATTGTTCTGAGCTAAAGGATGTCCTTGTGTTTCTCCATTTGCATGTTCACACAAAACGGAGTCTCTGCGAAGAGGATGGGGGAATAAACAAAACAACAGCAAAAACCGCAGAGCGACATAAAAGTGTGCATCCTGCTTTTTTCCAGTCTGGCTTTGATGTGGAAATGGAGGTTCTTTACATTGTGAAGTAGAAGAGTGCAGTTTGCTTGGTGAAGGGCTAAGCTGCGCTAATGTTCCTCAGCTTTTCTGCCATCAGAACGTTACGCTGGATGCCTGTAATAATGCCGTAATGTTTCCTGTGATTCATTTGTTTGTTTGCGAAATGCTCATTATAAAGTATTTTCATTTTTGAGCGCCTGTTTGGAACTTCATTACGTGTCTGTGATTGGTTTTATTTTTGCTGCTTCTTTTGATTGCCAGACAATCCAGCATGTTGCTGAAATGGAAGCACTTAGCATTTCATTGTGATTTGCACGTCTTGGTTTCAAACATTTCATACAGCCTTTTAATTACTGTGGCAGAGCCACTACGGATCTATAGCTGTTGTCATGTATATGAGTCTTATTCACGGTTGGTGCACAAAGCTGTGAAGTGAGATGTGGATGACCAGAAATAGTCTATAGCACCAGCCCATAGGTTTTGTCTTGATCTCCCATAGATATGATGTTTTATTTATTATTATTATTTTTTTAAACCTTTCTTTTATAAAGTGAATTTTCCATCCAGTATTGTCAACTAAACAGTCAAGTTTTTATTTCTATATATATATATATATATATATATATATATATATATTTTTTTTTGTTTTTTATATTAATATACATATAATGAAAATTCAGCCTTGCATCACAGGAGTAAATTCCATTGTAAATATATATTCAGATAAAATACAGTTATTTTAAATTGTAATAATATTTCACCATATTACTGTTTTTACCCTGTTTTTGATCAAATACATGCAAACACATTGCATCACAATAACTAAGTATCAGGTATCGGGATCAGGATTTTTAATCCCTGAAACAAACTGTGCATTATTCTTTAACTTTAATAATAGGCAAATATAATAAAATTGTAAACCAATGCTAAGATCTGCTGATGTAGATGATGTTCTGCTTGATTAATTGAAGAATTTTTTAAAACTATAATAACAATCTAAGGGTCAATGCAATATCATGAGAACTATAGATAGGTTTGTATTGTCATGACACTGTCATTGTGCAGGAAAGGAGCCCAGTTTGTTGTAGGAATGATGTGGCACAACATTACAGCTGCTCCAGCAGTATATCCGTAAGATGTATTTACATTTTAAAGACAGCCTGTATGCTTTCTGATGACAAGTAACATTCCCAAATTGTGTGTTTGAGCTCTCTTTATGTGGGTGTTGGGAGAGCACATTGTTTGGTCAGCCCATTTAAAGAGCCAGTGTCTGTGGCTAAGTGAATGGGATTTGTGCAAGCACACTGGGCCAATGCGGGCCCTTTATTAACCCTGGAGTCACTAGCTAATGTCATTGAAGGAGGACCACCTGGTGTGGAGGACACTGTACAGTCAGCTGCTGCTGAAAGCCACTGAATGCCTTGGACCAGGTGCCGGCTTCCACATCCTGCTTAATTGTTGCCTCGTAATGGTGCGCTTGACTGCACGGAGCGCCTGCAGGCAGCAGGAATTACCAGAAGAGGAAAAAAAATGGAGAGAAAGAGTTGCTAAACCAGAAGTCTATTAACCACCTTTCCCCATTCTCACCTAATTGTTCATGTTGTCGTGATCAAAATTTGAGTAGTGATACAAATACTAGGCTTAATTAATTTAAATGAATAAAAAACTATATCAAGATTTACTATATAAAAAACTATCTACTTCTATTTAATCAAAAAACGATAACTAGTAAAAAATGACAAAATGACTAAAACTTTGTTAATGTAAGTGTAATTAAAATGAAAACAGAAAATATTTAAAAAATCATAAAAATAGTAGACTAGTTCAAAATAATAATAAAAACCATACAAGTATTTCAGTGATACTAAAATAACAGTAATACCAGTGAAACAGTGAAACATATTCTTGATTCTTATTCTATTTTAATACTACAGCAAAACGTAATATGTGACCCTGGACCACAAAACCAGTCATAAGGGTCAAAGGGTCAAAACTGAGTTTTATACATCACATGAAAGCTGAATAAATAAGCTTTCCGTTGATTTATTGTTGGTTTGGATAGGACAATATTTGGCCGAGATACAACTATTTGAATATATCGCCTTAAAAGTTGTCCAAATTAAGTTCTTAATAATGAATATCACTAATCAAAAATTAAGTTTTGATATATTTACAGTAGGAATTTTACAAAATATCTTCATGGAACATGATCTTTACTTAATTTCCTAATGATTTTTGGCATAAAAGAAAAATCAATCATTTCAACCCATACAATGTATTTTTGGCTATTGCTACAAATATACCCCAGCGACTTAAGACTGGTTTTGTGGTCCAGGGTCACATATGCTAATGAACATGACTCTTTATTTAAAAACAAAACAGTGTTAAGTTTTTCAGATTTTCAAAACGTGATCAAATATTCAAGCTTTTAAAAAAATGTTGTTTTGTATTAAAGAAAGTACAGAAAACTGGTCATCTCCATAGTGGACATTCACACATTGCACTGTAAAAAACAATTTGATGAGTCAGCTTAAAATAATTTGTTACCCGGCTGCCTTAAAATTTTCAGTTCAGTCAACTCAAATAAGTTTAGTCAACTTGAAATGTTAAGTTGTACTAAGTGAAAACTTCGATATTTGAGTTGACTAAACAAACAATTTGGTTTGTTAAACTTAAAAGCTGGGCTTCTTACCCAGCTGCCTTAAAAAGTCGAATAAACTGAAATATCTAAGACTAAACGTATTTGAGTTGACTGAACTTAAAATTCTAACTCTGCAGGGTAACAAATTATTTTAAGTTGACTCAAGAATTTGTGTTGTGTTGTTTTTTGTTTTTTTCGTGTTGTTGTTTTACAGTGTGGGACTACATATTTTCAAAATTGATTAGTCATGGGTTGCCTGAATGACTAATGATTTTTAAGAGAGATTTGTTTAATTTTCTAGACTTTTCGGGTTCACCTGATCGGACACATTTCTTAGGGTGCATTTTCATAGCAACTTGACACACCATCCTTAAAACACAGTACTCTGTTTTGTCTGGATGGACAAAAGAAGATGTTACTGGACAGTGGGTTAATCAGCATGACCCATCTCTATCTCTCTAGCCTGCATTTGTGGCCATTTAAAAGCTTAACGGTGTAATTCATCTTTGACTGTCATTGGTCAAACTGTATGTTGCTAAACAGCATGTGGTAAAGGAAATGCATGAATTGAGCTGATATGCTGTGCTACTGATATTGTAGAAAGAGTAATATAGCTTTTTTTTCCACTGAAGCTTGAGGTAGATTTTTGGTTTTGATTTTGCAGCATTGTTCAACACCTTTATTAATTTTTCATGCATCTGCCTGATACCTTACAAGAGGATCACAGATTTTCTCTTACAATCCACGTCCATTCAGAACCGCATGTTTAGCTGATTATTCAGTACCCAATGCATATTCGCGTGTGAATTAATCTCATTGTCTCGGTGAGGAGGGCTTTATAAATGCTGGAGCTTTTTATCACAAAGAGCCCTGTGTCTGATACAAAAGAGCTCTTCAAAGAACCTGCACTGCCCACCTCTGACTTGAGATGCGTCTGCCTTGATGGCTCCATCTTATTATAACTTCTTTTAAAAGCGGTGCTGTTGCCAATTGCCTTTTATAGTAGCGGTTTGTTTGCTTGATTATTAAAGCCTTTACCAGTGTGCGACTCAAAGAGTAAAAAAGCTCTGTCTGGTTGGACGTCCGACAATCTGAATTTGTTAAATCATTTATCAGAAAAAAAGACTAGAAAACATGCAAGGAAGAGGAAAAAAATATTTAATCAAATAAAAATGGACTGTTTCTAATAATGTTTAATGAACAGGCCAATTCATCAGCTGCTATTTGACTGTATTGAGTTTACCAGCAATGGGCAATAACTGTTCCTGCTTGACTGGTTGTTAGTGGTAATTAAATTTCGTGTAAATAAAAGTGCATTAATTGCAATTTTACAATAGTATTTGCAATATTCATTGTAATTCATTATATTGATTATTTAGAATTATTACAATATTACCAGTGTTGGGAAAAGTTACTTTTAAAAGTAATGCATTGTGATATTGAGTTACTCCATAAAAAAGTAACTAATTACGTTCCTTAGTTACTTTTTATGGAAAGTAATGCGTTACTTTACTTTTGCGTTACTTTTTAAATCTGGGCAGAGCTTGCTTGTTTTTTTTTTTAATATAAAAAGTTTTGTTTTGGCAAATGTAAAAGCCTTTTCACACCAAAAGCCTCAGGCTTTGACAAAAGTAAATTCATGTCTTTAGAGTAGACTGCAGAAGAAAATAATGTCAACTCTTCAGCAATAAAAAAAAAAAAAGGAAAACAAATGTTAGATTATCTTGGGTAATTTTTGCTTATTAGTATGGTTAAACTGGATCATCAAAGGTCGGCAGCAAAGACATTGGTTAATAAAATGGGATTAAATGCATAAAGGATATTTGTATTATTTAACATATTTGATAATTGCAGGTTTGCATCATATTCTGAGTTGAATTTCGCTGTTTTTATTCATTTTGAGGAATACTGAATCTCTTTTTTTGTGAGTGAGATGAATTAATGCATGTTCACATTTATTCTAGGACTAACATCTTACTCCCTATTTCTCTCAACAAGTCTTATGAAATTACTTTATATTATTTAATAAAATTGTAAATGATTATTAGTATTTTTAGGCAAGTGCATCTAGAATTTTCCATTTCAGTGCATCCCTACTGTATGTTTCAATGCCTATGGTTTGCCGCACAGGAAGTGGTTTGCAAAAGCAACTCTGTAATGTAAGCAAAAGTTGAGAATGTCTCAACTGAAGTGGCTGGCGTTGCCACTCATTGACCAGTGAACAGTTTCAGAGAGATGCATCCAGTTGTTTTGAAAAATCCAGGTTGCTGTGTTTCCACTCCCTGGCTCTTTACACATTCGCAGATGTTTCCTAAGCTTTTCTGTCTCAGTCACACTCCATTAAAGCTTTCTGTGGTCTTTAGGATGGACTGAATCCACGTCTTCTCTGTGAAAAACTGCTGAGTCACTTGCAGCGCAGCTTAATCGTCAACTCCCCTGAGATCTATAATGTGAGTGCCACCTGTATCACCGCGGTGGATCTTTCAGTACGGCGTAACCTGTTAACCTCTCTGCGTTCTCGCTCTATGCCGACAAGCCCTTTTCTTTGACCCGTGGATCGGATCAATACTTGGAGCGCCGTAGGCAGAGGAGCCTTTGTGTGTCACGCTCAGGTAGCGCAGGGGAACCGTAGAGGTTTGATTTAGACCCGCCGTAAATCTGCGCTCAGACTCGGCCGGCCTGGCAGCTCTATGTGGGAATCTGCATGGGCAGTGATGTCACGCTCGTAATTCTACGTCGCTGCGTCTCGTCCTGAGATGGATGCTGGAGAGGTGAGATGTGGAGGGTGTGAACGTCCCCCTGGAGGTTCAATTAACCTGTCTTAACTCCCCTTCCTGTCCCCTCAGCTCTGGGCTTTGGGCTTAATTAGCCTCTCGTTAAAGTGGAAGATGCGCACACACATATACGCGTACGTGTCCTTCGGAAGCTGACATTACTGACTGAAAGACAAGAGGGATGCTTTCTGATGCATCCCCACCCTTGTTTGTTGTAGTTTGTCATCTCTCTGTCTCTCTCACACGCGCTCACTCGCTCCGGCGCTCTTGATCAGTAATCATCGTCTCTTTCTGAGAACAAGCTGACTAATGAGACGCCAGGGCCTTGAGCTAATGACAAGCACATCAGCAGCATTGTTTCACTCGTCCCTCCAGAGTTCTCCCTCTCTTTCCCTCCCCCTTCCATCCCATAATCACCTCACACCTCCTCTGGGCTTTTCCACCGAGACGTGCTTCGCGCCTCCGTCCAGTACCGTGACAACAGGTACCCTTGCAGCGGTGCCACAGAAAGCCACCAATCAACACCTGCTATCCCATGGGCACTGGAGCTGACGGTAACTGGCATCGAGTCCATTTGTGAGGAAAGACTCTTTCTCTCGTTTTATCGGTACATCTCTCACTGCTAGCTCTTCTCAGATGTGCTTTTCAACACACTTTTTTCCATCCCATAAAAGCCCTCATAAATGGTTCATTACTTACAGAAGCGATACTTCACTTCTTTCATTGGCGGAGCATTTAGTGTCTGTTCTGAGTTAACATTAAGGGCTGAGTGTTCTTCTGGAAATGCTGCATGTCATGCAAGTCATGCATTTTCCTTGGAGAGTAGTGCGGGAACTGCATGTGTATGTGGAATTTTCATGTCCGATTTGATCTTTGGTTGTGGTGAAATATTTCAACTTTGCGGCTAGGCCGTATATAACTGCCTGATGGGATTTCATGCCGTCTATGGGGCCATTCACACAGAACGTGAGACACAGAGCTCAGGAATGGTTTTTAAAAAGCGAGAGTCTCCAAATGCGCTTTTAACAAAAATGTTCAGTGACAGAGATATTTCTCTCCAAGTTCTTTTTGTAAGGAACAAGTTGTGATAATCACTTAAAGAAATATTATGTAATTGAGGGTATCTGGACGCAGGCACTATAAGCGCCTCCTTCGGCATGTTGCCGTCAAATAAGTTGTCATGCCAACTTGCTACTGTAAACAGAAGCTCGCAACGCTTGCCCCGCCGACTTCTGATTGGTCCACTGCTTTGGAACTGACATTGATGAGTTGTGCTGTGTGTAAAAGTTATTTTTAACTTGACATGGCGTCTTAAAAATGCGGTGCTGAAAAAGACACAAGACACGTGCGTAACGGTCATGCATGTCCGTCAAGTGCGTGTTAACATAGGAAAAACAATGGAAAAGTAGGACATTGGAATGGAAAACGTCTTCTTTGTAAATGGCCCCTTATGTGCATTTTTTTTTCATTCAGATCGTTCAGCTCATGTATGTATGTATTCATTATTCAGTCTTTTTACCATAGTGAATAAGCAGAGGATAACAGTGCTTCACAACTAGTTTAAAAGTTCTGTGTGACTGCCACTAGGGGGTAAAATACAATATTCGTATGTAAATATCAGGATGAAAAGATGGCTTAAGCCTAAAATCTACTTCAGTTTTTAATGCACATGCTAGGGTAAATACATTGTGTCATTAGCATAATATGTGCCCAGATTTGCCTTCATAAGTAATGCTTATGAATGTGTTAGGAAAAAACAGCAAGTAGACTGCGTTAACGTTTTAATAATTTATTGATAAACTAGTTATTCATTTGTTTTCAGCTTAAGAGATGAAGTCGGCGACACTGACTCATCATCTCCAAACCTGTATGCATGTTTCATACTGATTACATATTATTTTATTTACTATTTGCTTTGGTTCATTTAAAAGTAGACATTTCACTCTCTATAGATAGCCTATATTTTTCATATCTGTAAGGCAAGTATACACAGAGTTTTGAAGTGACGGTGCTCAAGTTTATAGACACTGAAATGACACAAAGTGCATCCTGTTTGCTTTTATTATTTTACAAAAGCACCACATTTTGTTAATCTGAGTGCACTCAAATACACGTAGAGTCTCTACAGATTTGAAAGATACATTATTTTTATCTGTATGATCAAAAATGGAGTATTTTAGGACCAAGTGACCGCACCAACGCCTCCATCTGTCATGCAGTGAGCGCGCTACTATTCAGCTTCCACACTCCGCACAGACACTTGAATAGCGCACATTTTTTTACGTTACACATTATTATTATTATCAGGTTTAATAGACCAATTTGGAGTAGACGTCACTTGCAGCTGCATGCATTGTGGTGGCAGAAAAACACTGGGAAAAAGTAGAGGGAAACAGGAAAAATCCATGGAATAAGAGAAAAAATGTAATGTTCCCTTGAATGGGAATGCAAATCATTTTTTATAGAACACTGTCGTCAAAGACACCATTTGAAGCTAAATGCAGACGTTTAAACAGACTATTGATGAAACCTACTATGAGTACCCTACTCTTAAAGCATAAGTTTGATTTAAACAGTAGGTCTAAATAATATTCACATATGCAGTTAATAGGAGACGTATTGTAGCAGCCCTACAGGTACATCATGAAATACCATTTAAACCTATATCCGATTACATAACATTTACTATTTTTTTTCTTGCGGATCTTCTAGTTCAGACTTTATAACTCAATCTAACTCAACAATAGCGAGTTTGTCAATTCTCAGGAAAAAAAGGCAGAAGTGTGGGATATAAACTCATTGTTTTTAGGCAAGGGAAAAAGAGGGAATGATTTTTCTTATCAGAATTGTGAGATATGATCTCAGAATTGCGATAATAAAGCCAGAATGAATTGAAATATAAGCTTAAATTGGCTTTTTTTAAAATTCTTTAATTACATGGCTTCCATAGACTGCTACTTGAAAACTATTATAACCTATTTCAAGACGCACCAAAATATTAGTGATCAAAAAACAGTTGACATTGCTGTAATTTTAATTAAAAGTTTAATATGGCAGAAATTAAGTATTTAAGAAAAATAACTATGTTATTTTATAGTACAACTGTAAAATTTCACTACCAATATTTACGTTTTAATTTCTTTATTTACAGATGTTAGTGAGTTTATGAAATAGGTCCATAAAAACTCAAAACACGCTCACTCTGGTGCGGCTATGAACTGTAATCCGCCCGGCGAGTGTTGTTAAGGTCATCGCAGGGTTCAGTGTAGAAAATGCATTCATGATCTTTCCATTTGTGTAGGGGGAGAGCAGAGCAAAACCCAACACTTTTTTTTTTTTTTTCTCTTTTTTTTTTTTTTTTTAAGTACCGTTACAAGTAAAATGCGGAATTGTACCGTTTTTAAAAGCATGGTATCGCAATACTTTTTTAAGTACCAGTATATCGTGCAACACTATGCAAGTGTGTTGAAACGCAAATTTAGCTGCAGCCAAGTGAATTTTTGTGACCACCTTGTCCCACTCTGCGACCTGCAGTTTGTGATTATCTTTTCCTTGTCTATATTTCCTGTTTTGTATCTCAGTGTATTGTAAGTTGTTTTCCACAGTGTTTAGCACAAGCGCTCAGTGTAATGGGTGATTTGTCAGACTTCCAAAAAAATCATGAAGCCTGTTTAGCAGGAGCATCTTCACGATTGCGACTGCAAACACAAAACATGGCAAGACTTCAGCAGCAAAGAATAGTGGGCAGAAACTAAAAGGGAATGATAGGGACCGTCAATCACTAAGAAGGATTGTGTTTGAACAACGCATAACTACTGTAGCAAAATGTCAGGAAACCTGAGCATTCACCTTGAAGACAGCAGAGAGCTTCACACACACAGAAATCAGTCTAATTACTAGCTGGCTCTTCATACTACCAAAGAGCCTACTTTCACCTCAGCATAGCATAATATCAGTCTGTGGTGGTGATACTATGGAATCAAGAGTGTAGCCGTGACTGTGGAAATGAGTCCGGCCCTGCCGTCAGTTTGGTCTGACTGGTGGTGTCAGCGCCTAATTAGAGCAAAAGTGCAGCAGAAATGCGGAAAGGCATCTGTATGCAGAGCATTCCATTCAGCCACGGAGAATGTCAGCAGTACGCTCGCTCGGACAATATCCCAAAAGCAGCGGGGCTTTTTTTTTCTAAACCAGCCAATTATCCTCTTCCCCGGCTAGACGGCAAGGTCAGTGTGATTGGTCGAGGTTAATGGCTGGTGCTTGGCTGGAGTGGAGGTTGAGCATGCATGGTCACTCTCCAGTTCTTCAACTTCTCCATCCTCTCACAAGAGCCTATTCAGAGGCCAAATAAGAGAAGGCCGAGCAGAAACGTATTGTTAACCTTTGCCGTGTCTTGATAGTGACAGCGGTGAAATGACGGAAATTTGCATTTGCTCTTTAAACTTTAAATGTCTGTCCTTAGAAGTTCCTGTCCGTCATTTATGCCTATAATAGAGGTTAATTAAAATAACATTCTAATAGCAGTGTAACGAGGAAGACCTGTGGTGAACGTGGAGCGGTCTCTTTTTTAATAAAATATTAGACTGTTTAGTACAAATCACCTTTTTTCTTTTCTTTGTATTTCTTTTTTGTTTTATACTTTAAATACGGCATAAAGAAAATAAAGGAATAAAGGAAATGGTTTTGACTCATCTTGGTTTGTAAAACCAAATAATAAACTTCATGATTACAGTAGTGCTGATAAAAAGAAAGTTTGTGGCCATTTATCAGGGCTTAAAAGCAGAAATGTGCTGTTTGTATTTTGTTCACACTGTAAGAATGATTAGTATTTTTGTCTTGTTTTCTAGTAATAAATATCTAAACATCAAGATGCATTTACTTGACAAGTAAAATGACTTAAGATATTAAGTCTTGTTTTCTAAAAAAAAAAAAAAAAAAAAAAAATTTTTTTAATATTTTACAAAAATATCTGCCAGTCAAGAAAAAAAATCTTAATTCAAAGGCTAAACAAGATTATTTTTCCTGCCCTATTGACAGAAAAAAGAAAAAAAAATTGTTAAAATTTGGTTCTAACTTGTTTTAGAAAACATACTTAATAACAAACAAGACTTAATATCTTAAGTCATTTTACTTGTAAAGTAAATTCATCCTGATTCAAGAATTTTTAGATATTTATACTAGAAAACAAGATAAAAAAAAAAAAAAGAAAATCATGTGTTGCAGTGCATTCAATAAAGAAATAATCTTTAGTTTTAAGTTTTCTAAGTCATCTTATGGTGAACGTTGAGGAGTCTCTTTTTTAGTAAAATATTGTACTGTTTGTACTACAAATTCTTCCTCAATCTTTCCTTTTGGTATTATTCTTTAAATATGGCATAAAGGAAATAAAGGAAATGGTTTTGACTCATCTTGGTTTGTAAAACCAAGTAAAATTCATTACAGTAGTGCAGATAAAATGAAAGTTTGTGGGCATTCTTCAGGGTTTAAAAGCAGAAATGCGGCGTTTGCATTTTGTTCACATTGTAAAAATGGTTTTCTTACTTAATATTTTTGTCTTGTTTTCTAGTATATCTAAACATTGTTGAATCAAGATGCATTTACTTGACAAATAAAATCACTTAAGATACTAAGTTTGTTTTCTAAAAAAAAAAAAAAAAGTTGTTTTTGCTTAAAACAAGCAAAAATATCTGCCGATGGAGAAAGAGAAAAATAATCTTAGTTCAAAGGCTAAACAAGATTATTTTTCTAAGCAAAAACTAACAAAAAAATGATAACTTGTTTTAGAAAAGACATAATATCCTAAGTTGTTTTACTTATAAAGTAAAATAATTTTAAAAATACTAAGTAAGAAAATAATTTTTTGCAGTGCATTCAATACAGAAATAATCTTATTGTTTTAAGTTTTAAGTCATCCTGTGGTGGGTGAATGAACAATATTTTATATTTGTGTCACTGGTAGCCTTGTGCATATTATGTGAAACGAATAATACATTTAAAATAGTAATCTTTTCTAACACTATAAATGACTCAAATTATAAATTATTCCTAACCTTGGAATGTTAGACAGGGTGATTTTTATCACATTAGTCTCATGTTAACAGGTATGTCTTGCCAAGGCTGTGCTTTTAAAACATTATGTGAGTCCTAGTGGGTTGTAAGTGCTTTACGCAATTAGCAAAAAATTTGTTGGTGTTTTTACAAACAGAATCCAATGCATTAATAATGTTAAGCGAAAACGGTGTGTGAATAAAATTGTGTAGTTGGCATTTGTGAGGGGAACATTATGACTGTTGCAGCTGCTTCGAGCTCTGTAGATAAATGCAGAAGCTCAGCACAGTGGCCTGTCCTCAGGCTAGAACTCCAGAGGCTCCTTATGTTTCAATTACAGCCTCCATCTCCGATCAGACCTCGCCTTTCTTCATCTTAACCAGACACAGCAGTGCAAGGCCTCAAGCCTCTGTTTGCTAATTGACCCCTGCAATGCTAATAAAACACTAAACCCAACTTCAACGGCTCTAGCATTACACCTCTTTCTCTTCCTCAGGCCTCTGGGATAGTATGTCCATCTGTGCTCTTTGCACTTTGTCACAAACCTGTTTTATCATTTTATCAAAGTACTATGTAGGTTTAAATTTAAAAATGGCTACATATCCTTGTTATTGATTGCCAACAAAACAATGAAAATATCTCAGAGTGATCAAAGAACTCAAGAAAATATGTTTTGGTGTATAATCTAGACCTGGGGCCAGATTCACAAAATATCAGGGCCTAAAACGAACTTTTTGCCACACCTGCCAATAGCCGGTGACATGATAAATTTCCCGGCCCCAATTTTATTTTAATTTTTTTTACCGGCCATGAAACTCTTTTTGCAAAAACAGGCAGTTATTACTACTACAATGACTAAACATATTTACAATGTTTTTAATTTGTCCTGCTCTGGTGTCTTGAATGCATTTTCTTTCAGTTTTACCTATTAATTATAGCCATTCAACATTACAGTATAATTAAAAGCCATTATTTTTAACATTTAATAGGCTCTGAAATATACAGCATCTTTTAATTTAAGTGATTTTAAAACTTAAACTATAAATTGTATATGCATAAACTATACAGATTAATCTTTATTCAAGCTACAAAAGTTAATCAGCAACTAGAGCAGTCTAGTGATTTCTCTTTTTCTTTTGACTTCAGGACTTCAGCAGACTTCACTTTAAAATCAGCGCTGTCTCTTTAAAACCTGATGGACATGACGTGGATCTGACTTATCCAGTTTTCTCCCAACTCTTAACTGTGTTGATCCGGAGGTGCACAGAGTACACATGCACATCGCAGAGTTAGAAAAGACAAGCATTTGATGTCAAAAAATATATAAATTGTCATTTTTTAAAGAAAATAACCCATCGTTTCGCTAGATAAGACCCTTCTTCCTCAGGTTTAGAGACTTTTGATGCTGCATTTAAACTGCATTTTGGACGTTCAAAGTCGTGAGCATCATACATTCCAAATGTTTTCCTCAAAAAACATAATTTCTTTATGACTGAAGACTAAATTTTTGTTCTGGAAGTGAACTAATCCTTTAACTGCTCTTTTCTTCTGATTTTCTAATTTAGGAATAATTAGTATTCTCAAAAACATTTCTTCAGAATGTTCTTATCTTTATTCTTATAATTGTTTTAAAAACAAAACATAGAATGATTTTTTTTTTTTTTTTTTTTTAAGAATGTTCCTAAATGAAGTCAGTGTGACCTCCACCTTATTAAGTCTTAAATCCTCAAAAGTAAGGTGTTCTTCATCTTAAGTTAGGCTCTTTGAAAAATAACTATGTAAAATTTAAAAAAACAGACATTAAAAACATAAAAACACAACTCTGAATCCAGTCACGACTAAAATAGTGCAGAATCATTACGATTATTACAGTAATCTGTTGCCAGTGCAAAAAGAAAAAAGAGACGGCCTTTGAGTTTTGAGTTGATCAGCGAGTCTTCGGCAAGAACCATTGTACATTCATAAGTACCCAAACGCCTATAATTTTCTTTTTTAGGACAAAATATGTTCTTTAGAAAACAACTTTGAGTTTGTCCTGAAAAAAAAAAACAATTCCTAATGTTCTTAAAAAGATTTTCATGAAGTTGCCCCTGATATCCACACAGCATGTCTATCCCTCACAGCCTTGTTTTCTTCCACGTCAAACTACATATGGTGTCTACTCTGACTAAAGTCCATTAACAGGATGATTTTGTCATATTTCATGATGTAATCTTAACCGTGGCTACTTTGTTATTACCCTGAGTCATTTGTTACTTCCTTATCTCCACGGACATGTTAATGACAGATTTCTTCGTATTGTCAAACTGCCATTGTGACCCTGAAACCGCGGTGTTGTATCCAGGCTGAGGTGTCCTGCGGGGTGAGATCTTTTGTTGTGTGTGTGGGCAGAGGGGAGGGGTTTCTGGGTGGGATGGGTTCAGAAGGCGGTCCCAGGGGTCTGGCCCCTGAGCTGACTGCTAATGAGAAGCCATCTGAGGCCCTCTGAGCCCCTGTGCACCTTGAACATGGCCACTACTGCCACCTGACCTTGGCTTTGATCTGCCAAAGTGCTTGACCTCTCAATTCCCCACTGGCCACCCCTTACCATCTGGACAACAGCACACATACTCTTCATCTCGCTCTATCACCCTCTCACACACGTCAGGAAAAATTATCATTTCACCACGGCTAATTTAGTAGGGTTTGGGTGATATAAACAAATGGACGTGTACAGTAAACCATCTGTTTTAGCTCGATAGTGTAATATGTGTGTAGGTTGTGTGACAAAAATGACATCTCAGTATTTTCTAGGATTTTGTCAATATCAATAATTAGACAATATTTTGCAGAGTGTTTAACGTCTATTGCTTATTTGGATCCCCATTAACTTCCACAAAGTGGTTGCTGATCTTTCTTGGGTCTGCATATCTTTACAAAACGAAAAATCATACAAATAAATAAAGCACAAAATACAGTTGCACTAAATCGCATCACAAAACTATACCTGTAGCAGTAGCAGCACATAAAACGTACATCTACATATTTATAAGCATATCTTCACACGGTGTGTTTTTGTGCTGGTAACTTGGCTGTTTTAGGCTTTTCTGTGCCGTGATTAGCAGGGTTTAAAATTTCAATTGGTTCACTCAATTGGTTCATTGGTTCACAACGTTTCTGTTCCTGCATACATCTGTATAATTATCGTTCCGAAACCGGTTTGAGTAGAAAAAATACAGGTTAATAACGTTATTAAAAATAATAATAATTCTTTGCCTATAATGATAATAATAATAATAAAGTGCAGTGTCCAGTATGCAGTGTGCAGCTTTTCTTTACTCAGAAAGAAAAAACAGGAAGAGATCTGGTATCTTAACCCACTGCGCTTTAGTCACAGCCAATTCAGCATCATCTTTTTTAGATTTTGGCCAAATGTAGGCTACTAAACAAAAGAAAAAGTCTGTTAATGCTTTAAAGACATAAAAAGTACTTTTAAAGACATTTAAAAATGTTTGATGCATCGTTTAGGCTATAAAAACATCAATCCAAAAACAAATTAAGGTGATGCTACCTCTCTCATTCGGCCTGAATCCAACTGTTTCTATATTTGCAACTTAGCTGGATGCTACAATATTATTTCTTATGTAATAGGCTTTGTACTTCACTCGCATCAATGTAAAACATCATCCTTCACATCAGCTATATCAGCACAGTGAGGTGGTGGTCACGCTGAACGCAGCAGAGCAAGGGAGCAGTGTAACTCTTTGTTTCTTTGACTGTATTTTATTTAGATAATGAACAGGCTGCAATGTCGCAAACCTTTATAATGGCAGTTTTTTCTAACCTAATTAGATGTGTGCATCCTATTTTATGACAAATTCAGTGCAATTAATGTAATTAATGTTAATGCTTAAAAAAAAGAACATTAAAATACGAAATAATTTAAAAATGAAATGAAACTTAACACATACTTGACACTAAAATAGCCAGTAGGTGTATTTAATGAGTGAGTCATTTGTTTAACCAGTTGATCCAAAGGACTGATTTATTCAGGAGTAAAGGAAATGACTGTTGTTTTAATGAATGAATCACTGAATTATTGACTCAAACAATTAGTTCAAAAAACGTGGATTCATTCAGTTATTCTTTGGCTTTGTTTTTGACTGTTTTTTGTTAGCAAAAAGGAAAAGAATATTTAGTCTATAATGTAACTCACATAATATAATATATAATGTAATGTAATAATGTAATGTTACTTACCCTCTTGATTACTGAACTGTTGTATGATCAATCACATTTGTAATCTCGCTGATATTTGGGAAGAAAACAGCACCCTTGCATGTAATATTGCTTAAAGGGGTCCTATTTTGCTCTTTCACAATGTCTTGATTTTGTTTTGGGGGTGTACTAGAACATATGCTTGGTGGGATCGAAAAACGCATTATTTTTAACATAATTTACAGTATTACAATAAATTTTTCCCAGCCTGGCACATAAGGCTCGATTAGTTCCAGGTTTAATGAAGGCCCGCCTTCCGAAAAGCGCAATGTGTTGTGATTGGTTAGCTGTCCCACTGCGTTGCGATTGGTGGTGATGGTGTTTCAGTACTGCCACGCCCCTTGACAAAGAAGCAAGTTCCATGTACAACTGTTAGCGCAAGTTAGACTAAAGTGATTTTTATGTTTTAAATATGGGTATTTTTCTTACAAAAACACATTGATTCATTACAGGAGGCCTTTATTGACCCCCCGGAGCTGTGTGAGGCACTTTTTATTATGGATGAATGCATGTTACTGGACTTGTTTTGGACTGGTAAGGAGAAACACCCGTCTATGCCGTACTAAAGCTTGGGAGTGCCAGGATAAATTTTAATATAACTCCGATTGCATTCGTCTGAAAGAAGGAAGTCATATACACCTAGCATGCATGGAGGGTGAGTAAATAATACGCTACAGTAGTGTTGGGTACTATCGCCAGCCTGCGAGATCGCTGATACATGATATCATTGTGCTAATGTATTTAATTATTTACAAACTTTACATTCATTGCCCAAAACCAGCTGCAGCATAAGGCTAAAAGCAGCCTAACATTATCAAAGATCATCATCACTGATTAGCCTAGCCTATTCTAGTGCAAGTTTATGCATTTTAAAAACACTTGTTATAAGTGAAGCCATCTACACTGTATGATCAATAAATCTCTTACCACACACTGCACACGTCTGCGGCGCGTTACTGCTCTGAAGCGGCCACTCAAGTCAATGCTTGTGTTTATACCCGCCACGCTACGGCTCGTTGAAGCGGTTCTCTGCGCTGCATTGCTAAAGTTAGGCTAATCCCCCACCTCGTCCCTACCCTCCCTCCAACAATTTGAATTTCCGTGGGCGGGATTTTTAATTTAATGATATTCTAATGGACCGCATTGTGACATCATAGCATGCGGAAAACAAATGCTGTAGTCCAAAGGAGCCGTTTGCTGTAGTTCTTGAAAAGGGATTTTTTAAAAACGAAATATCTCCTTTTGGGGTGGACTTTGAGATTTGTAACTTTGTAGATATTTTTTATGCCCAAAGATACACACCACACTGACTAAAGAAAAAGTGCAAATGCATAATAGCACCCCTTTAAATCTATGATATTGGACAAAAACTCATAAAGAAGCTTTTCTATGTTGAATTTAGGGGTCATTGTAAGTGCAATATATTAGGCTACATCACACACTAAAGGGGCCAACTCTCAAAGGAGTGATACTGTTTGGTTTTTGCAAGGTGAGTGACATACTCAATAATGTCAGCTTCCAAATCATTAAAACCAAAATTATTGCACACCCCTGTGTGATGACTGTCATTCGTTCTTGAATCCAAACGTTTCCCTGTGATTTGAACTGATCCTTTGTTGATTCCTTGTAGTAATATGTACAAAACAGTTGACTCTATTCTGCTTCCGAGTGTTCTGGTTGAAGACCCGGTTGAATAGATTGTTTTGGACTGTTCCTGAATACTCAATGAGTCTGTATGCTCCCCTGGGCTTCTGCTCTCGACAGCCTTTAATGCCTCGCCTTTGTCACCTGGTGCACCGTGGGGTGGCAAAGTGGCCTCCAAAAGAGTGGAAAAAGAGCATTATCTGTTAAAGCCCCTCTGCAAAATGCTTAGAGGACATTTTTCCTCCAAAGTGGATTTGCTTCATCTGTTTTTCCCTCTCTGGTGTAACAGCGCTATTGTACTTTTTGTTTACACGCTTTTTTCCCCCCCTTTATCCCTTTCTCCCATCTACGCACAATCTGACCTGTGCTTGAATGAGGTCATCACATTATTTTACATGGCAGGGGGATGTTAAATTTGCCCTTTTGACACCGCATCCCTCTCTCCAGCGCTTTCTAGAACACTCTGTGTAGATGTTCTGGGTGCACGAGCATTTGGGAGTCGTGTTCTTGCGATTAATGCGTTCGGAAATTCCCACTATGCTTCGTTTCTATCAGAGTGGAGAGTTTTCCATCGCAGGTGCTGAAAGGGTGACTTAAATTACAATCACGTTGGGAAATCCCTAAAGATCAGATAAACTTATTCTCATCGACAACTTGTGTAGGTTCCCGCTCGCCTGCATAAGAAACAGAATTGCCCCGTGTTTGTTTTTCTCTCAGCGCTAGCATTCTGGAACGGTGTCGTCCGTGTGACCTCTGTCCGTGCAAACATTCATCGTGTTC